>NW_024412429.1:20532276-20627583 GCF_014898765.1 Herpailurus yagouaroundi
ACACACACACACACACACACACACACACACACACACACACACAGAGTCTCTCTCTCTCTTTCTCAAAATAAATAAATAAACTTTAAAAAAACAAAACAAAAACTATCATCTAACCATACACTGTGTGGTAAGAATCTTAGTCTTATTCTTTGTGTTGGGCTACATCTTTTAAAGAAATTAAATTTATGATAGAGCTGTTGAAATTCTATTACTTTAGCTATATGGTATGTAATAACTACATTCTATAACTAAACTGGATTATCTAACAACTTGCTTGAGAGCACTGACTATGCCTATCTAACTTGCCCGACTGGACAATAAGCAAAATTTCCAAACCATATAGTCTTAAAAATGAATACATTTTCTCTTTAATAATGGCTTTCTCTAAACATCAGGGAGTACAAATGCTTAGTCGCAGCATTGTATTTTTCAAGACAATGATATTTATTTAGCAAGAATCGAATTCCTTGACTTACTGGAATTAAATTACTACTTAGGAACAGGAACAGTATTAATATACAGTTTTCATTAAGATGCTAATTTATTTAACATTACTTAACTCTCCAGTGAGTACACATTCTATAAAAAAAAACAGAATTCTGAAGTAATGTAATTGCTAAATATTCCCTACAGTATAAGAATTGCACACATTCTTTCAAATTGATTTGTAATAGCATTATAGCAAAAAGCTGAGAATTTATGCATTAGCCTAGTTCTTTTTTTTTCCTCATGAGAAAATTAATGATACAAGTATAAATGAAAGACTTGATATTTCTATAACTGTGTACTTGGTTTTTGTGAAAATAGAGTAAACTAGCCTAGCTAGTTTGTTATTTTGTTCCTAAAACAATGTACAAATTTTAGTCATTGAGATACAAAAAAACAAAAATTGGAATGCAAAAGGCTACAGTCCTGGCATAAAAATAGGCAGAAAATAGTGCTAAAGCAATAAATAAATTTATACTTGTGTGCAAGGTAATTTAAGGATCTAATGTGAAGTGTTTCTAAATTGCTATTTATCAGCACACTGTTTACTGAATAACCCTTCCCCACTATTTTGTTAACTTTTTATCATGTACTTAAAATGTTATATATGAAGCTGTAGAGAAGATTATATGAGTTAACTATAATCCCACCATCTAGACAATAATAATATTATGTTTGGTCAATTTTTTCCAGTCTTCTTTCACATATATATACATTTTCTCACAAAACTCAAAATATACTAATCATTTCATATTCAGTGTTTTATTTGTGATTATCTATAAATGTTCCCCACATCATAAAAAAGTTATTTTTAAATATTTTTATGTCTATAACAGAAATATTCTTACTGCCCAATAGCTAGACATCTTTGCTGGTTTTGACATTTTTTTTCTACTGCAAGTAATATGAAGTGAACATCCTTTTTCTTAAATCTCAGTCAGTATCCTTAAATATTTTCTAAGAATAGAGTAAGAAGGGAAGTACTAAATCAAAAGAAATAAGCTTTTTAAATGTTGTTAATACATATTGGTAGTTTGCTTTCCAGAATGTTACAGCCATTCACACATTTAATAGTTTCTGAGAATGTTCATCTACTCACAGTCTCCAGTATGGAGAAATATCATGTTATTATTTATTTAAATCTTTTGTAACTTGGTAGGTAAAACAATGTATCAGATAACTTCTTTTTTTTTTAATTTTTTTTCAACGTTTATTTATTTATTTATTTATTTTTTGGGGGGGACAGAGAGAGACAGAGCATGAACGGGGGAGGGGCAGAGAGAGAGGGAGACACAGAATCGGAAACAGTCTCCAGGCTCTGAGCCATCAGCCCAGAGCCTGACGCGGGGCTCGAACTCACGGACCTCGAGATCGTGACCTGGCTGAAGTCGGACGCTTAACCGACTGCGCCACCCAGGCGCCCCGAGATAACTTCTTTAATTTGCCTTTGTTATTAATTAAATTCTATACACACACACACACACACATGCACATACATATGGAGAGTAACATCAGCAACATGGCTGCAAACATGTACCAGGATTGTGTCGCCCAAACCCCCAACAACAAAAACGTGGCATCCATTCATGGAAGAAAGTACTTTCGTGGGAGCTATGGCATCTGGCACTCTACACCAAGGGACCCGGGAAGAGCCTTGCTTACTTATGCATCAGTTAACAGGCAGATAGACCTTGGTCCTGGCTGTGGACACTGCAAAGGCACACGAACCAACTCCAGTTTCTTAGCTGTGATCCAGAAGCCCCCAGAAAAAAACTTAGACAATCACCCATGGGTAAGAGAGCCTTTGTGGAAGTCCAGGTTTTGAGCGAAGTTCCAGCATACTGATGACACACATACAAATACAAGTTTGTATGTACTGGAGAGGGATAGAGGAACAGTTGGACTTTATCTACATCAGCCCTCTGATGGCTGGTGCACAGTGCAGGGCCAAGAGAGATCTTCTCAAAACATTATTTCTCCCACAAGGAGAAAGTAAGAGCATGTGATTGAGCACCCAGCTTCTCCAGCTGTGTAGGATGCTGCCAAAGAGGTCCATTTCTTGGGGCAGCTGGGTGGCTCAGTCAGTTAAGCATCTGACTTCAGCTCAGGTCACGATCTCACAGCTTGTGGGTTCAAGCCCCACATCAGGCTCTGTGCTGACAGCTCTGAGCCTGGAGCCCACTTCAGATTCTGTGTCTCCCTCTTTCTGCCCCTTCCCCACTCTCTCTCTTTCTCTGTCTCAGAAATAAATAAATACTAAAAAAAAATTTTTAAAGAGGTCCATTGCTCTCAGTCTTGGTGATGATTTTTGGATACAATACCAAAAGTACATGAAACAAAGGCAAAAACCGACAAGTTGAACTACATCAAACTAAAAGCCTCTCCACAGCAAAAGAAACAATCACCAAACGAAAAGGCAACATATGAAATAGGAAAAAATATTTGGAAATCATGTATGTGATAGGGGTTAATATTCAAAATATATAAAGAACTCATATAAGTCAAGAGCAAAAAACCCAAACAGTCCAATTAAACAATGGGCAGAGAAGCCAAAAAATCAGTTTTTCCAAAGACATACAAATGTCCTTTGGGTACATGAAAAAAATTTTCAACATCACTAATCATCAGGGAAATGCATATCAAAACCACAGTGGGATATCACCTCACACCTGTTTAGAATGGCTGTTATCAAAAAGAAAAGAAACAGCAAGTATTAGCAATAGTGGAGAAAAGGGAACCCTTGTACACTGTGGGAATGTAAATTGGTACAGCCACAACGTAAAACAGAATGAAGTTTCCTCAGAAAAATTAAAGATAGAACTACCATATGATTAAGCAATCCTACTTCTATGTATATATCGAAAGGAAGTCAAATCAGTATCTCAAATAGTTGTCTTTGCTCTCATGTTCATTGCAGCATTACTCACAATAGCCAAGATGTAAAGACAACCTAAATATCCAGCAATGGGTGAATAAAGAAGATGTGGTATATATACAGAAGGGAATATTATTCAGCCATAAAAGCGAAGGAAATATATTTGCAAAAGCATTGATGGACCGTGAGGGCATTATGCTAAGTAAAATAAGCTAGACAAAGACAAATACCGTATGATCACACTTAAATGTGGAATATAAAAAAAGTCAAACTCCTAGAAACAGAAAGTAGAATAGTGGGGTCTGGGTGTGCAGAAAACATGTTGGTTAAGGGTACAAACGTTCAGTTACAAGATGAGTAAGTTTGGGGACGTATGGCATAGTGATTATACTTAATAATACTGTATTAAATACTTGAAAGAAAGAAATGGTAATTATGTGAGGTGATACAGGTGTTACCTAACCCTACTGTTGTAATCATTTCACATACATTAATGTGTCAAATCAACCCATTGTACACCTTAAACTTATATAGTGATATATGTCTAGTTATATCTCACTAAATCTGAGGGGAAAAAGTGAATAAAACTTTTTGCTTACACATTCACTCAAAAAATATACATTAAATTAATATATTTTTGGTAATTATCCGTTTATGTCATTTTCCCATGTTTCATATTTGTTACATCACTACAGTGTATGTATATACTCATATACATAGATGTTTATACATATGTATGTATACACATACAGTCTATTATATATGTTGAGAATATATTCCTAGTTTGTTGGTCAATCGTCCTTGCCACGCCCACCATGGCCACCATTTAGCAAATGGTAGGAAGATGGAGCTTAATGGAGAGCAAAGGCTTTGACAAATACATGAAGGAAGTAGGAATGGAGATGGCTCTGTGAAAAGTGGGTGCAGTGGCCAACCAGACTGTATCATCTCTTCTGATGGCAAAATCTTCATCACAAAAACTGAGAACACTTTGAAAACAACAGTTTTCCTGTAACCTAGAAGTTTGAAGAAACTACAGCTGACAGCAGAAAAACGGACCGTCTGCAACTACACTAACAATGCATTGGTTCAACATCAGGAATGTGATGGAAGGAAAGCACATTAACAAGAAAACTAGAGGGGCGCCTGGGTGGCGCAGTCGGTTAAGCGTCCGACTTCAGCCAGGTCACGATCTCACGGTCCGTGAGTTCCAGCCCCTCGTCGGGCTCTGGGCTGATGGCTCAGAGTCTGGAGCCTGTTTCCGATTCTGTGTCTCCCTCTCTCTCTGCCCCTCCCCCGTTCATGCTCTGTCTCTCTCTGTCCCAAAAATAAATAAACGTTGAAAAAAAAAAAAACTAGAAGATGGGAAATTAGTAACGGAAGGTGCCATGAACAATGTCACCTGTACTTATGTCTATGAAAAAGTAGGGTAAAAATTCCATCATCATTTTGGACAGGAATTATCTGGGAGGATGAACAAGCTCAGTTCAATGAGGAAATCCCCATACTGCTTTTATTTTTCATTACCGTGTTCAATTGCCTTTATCATCAACAGTTTACATGCAACTATTTCAAAGTGTTGATTTAATTATGATCATCCCTTTGGTTAGTAAATAAATGTGTTTGTACTAAAAGTAAAATAAAAAATAAAAAAATAAAATTTGGTCTGTCTTGATTCCTGTAGGCAAAAGATGTTTAAAGAGCCAATTTTATAAATACGTTCCTTTTTGATTCTTGCCATTACTTTGAAATATTTATCTATATTATCTTTCAGTGTACTGTTAATATAATATATATAATGTAAATTATAAATATAGACACACATATCATTTAATCTATCTAAAATGCATCTGGCTTATGCTATGAGAAAAAAATTTAATGGCTATTAAATCTAGTCAGATGGAGAATATATTTGTGTAATTTTTCAGTGGGTTCTTAAGATCTTAAATGAAAATGTTTTTCTCTTGCTTTCACATGACAGCAACATCTTGGTTGGTCACAGATAACATACTATCTTCCACAAAATTCTATGGACATTTCAAAATTACCTCCCATCATAAAAATCTGAAACTAACCCAAGTTCACACCTTTGTGGCCCGTTTTCTTTTTTTGTTTCTGTTTTGTTTTCTGATCCATGATTATGGATTCATAAGAATATTTTATACTTTTGAAGTTCATAAACATTGCAAGGATGTGTCTAAATGCCTCTTTTTTATAAATTTTATCTGAACTATGGCATGCCCTTTCAATGAGTCCTTCTTTGTAACTGAAGACTTTATACAATTATGTTATAAAGAATTACTTCTGTTTTAATGGCCTTGGCCTGTGCTACCAGAGTGCCTGTAATTCTGTTTGCATTTTTTTTTTCTGGTTATTTCCCATGTCTATAGTCTCCTTTCTCATCACTTTTATTTATTTGCTTTTCTCTCTGTATCTTGGGAGACCATCTCAAGGCTATCCCCCAAAATGAGATTAAATGGCATCGCACATGCTGATAGTTTTCAATACTGGATTTTTATTTAAATCACTCGTGAAATGTAATAGTAATAGTAATAATAATAAAGTCGGGTAAGCTTAGAGCTATGACACCGCACAGTTCATGAGACATTCTATTCTCTGTTGGTAGTGATTGCTGGAGTTGTACAATGATGTGGAACTGCCTAAGTCCTGTTCTAGACCAATTAAATCAGAACCTTTGTATGCTGTAAAGCACTGACGTATAAAATTTTTCTTTAGTTGATCCTAGTGTGCAGCCATGATTAGAGAGGTGGGGTAGCCAATGGCATATGTATAGGGCTTAGCACATGGCCTGAAATACATCAGTGCTCAGGACATGTTAAATAGTCTCAGCTTTAGCATCTGCCTCTGTATCATCATTTTATTATCCACAAAGCCAATTTTAATTCTTTAGCGCAGATTTTAATCTACTTTTGCTGTTCTGTTTTTTTATGCCTTCCTTACCCAATCTTCTGTCTGCCTCATATTCTCATCTTTTGGCTGTTTACCCTTGTTTCATGAAGACTATGTCTTGTTTATTCTATCAAAGATGTCTAGAAATTTCCTAAACTTATTTTCTAATTAGGTGCTATTTTCAAAAATAAGAACTCTATCCAGGCTCAGTTTTGCTAATGGACAAGATGTATGGGTTGGCCCCATGGATTGCTAAGAGTGTCTCATCAAGCATGCAGCCAGAATGTGAACCAGCATGCAGATTCTCAAGCATAGTTCTGTTGAATTAGGAGAAGCTTTTCTCTTATGACCTCTCTCTGGTTCTCCGTTGGCTTGGAGAGATAGAGTATACTCCACAACATATACTGAAGACACAAGTACTTCAAACTCCCTCCATTTTCCTTAATTTGTCATTCAACAAATACTTACAGGTAATGTCCTAGGTGCTAGAGAATGCAGAGGTGAACTATGTCCTTCTTTTCACAGAACTTACATGTTAGTACCAGAAGCAGACAATACTTATCTACATAAATAAGATTACTTCAGATATTACTATTGCACATTAAGAAAACAAAATAGGACAACATTAAAAGGGTCCAGAGAGGAGCAACATTTACCTGATGGAAATACACTTACTGGGATGCCATGTGCCACTATCAACATTTCTGCTCTGATGTTTCCTATGACGTAGTATGCTGTCAAATGGACATGGGGGAGAAGTTCTATGACCACCTCAAAAGACACTTGCAGAAGATACCTGCCCAATGTTTTGGTTGGTCTTGAGCCAGGGCCTCTTTTCCAGAGAGCAGAGAATACAAATAAAATGCTTCCCTACTTTCATTTAGAGTATTTGAGCTTGGTCTATTCCAAGTGAGAAAGTATCTATTAATTACCAATTAGTTCTCAATTCAGCCCAAAATGTTAAGTTTATCCAAGACCAACAATAGTTTTACAGTCAAATTTAGTTGGGAAATTATTATGTTCTTTTTTTTCTCCATGTTAAAGGGCATTTTATGGGAAATAGAGAATAGCAACATCTATCCAAACTGGACCAGAATGCTTAAACAGTTCCCTTATTTCTGTGCTCTAGGTCAGAAGCTGTATAAAAAATTCTTTGGTTATGTTTCAAGGACTTCAGGCTCTTCAGCCCACTCTCCTTTCCTACTTATTTTTAATGCCATTGTGTCTCTAGTTTAGTCCTCTTTATATTGTACTTCCTTACATTGTAACTTACGTTGTACTCTTCCTTACATTGCTCCTGCCCATCCCCTCCAGATGGATGTTTTAGTCAAACTGTCCCTTGGAATTTTATTCTAGTTTCATTCCTAGACATTGTGCTTCACTTCTTCCATGATCCCATGGTGTGTCACCTGTTGATCAATCCTTCCTGACTCCCTCATTCAAACCAGACTTCCAGTGACGTTGACTTTGTCAGGTGCCCTGGGTTTTCATTAGTTCTTCAGAAGAGTTCAGATGACTAACCAGGTTAAACCAGAGATCCTATTTAAATATTTCATTTAATGGCTTTCACTCAGTGTCTCTACCCTGACTGTTGCCAAGTAGAATATTTAGATATTGAAAATACAGCTGTGAACAAGGCATGCAGGTCCCTGATCAAATGCAAATAACAATACATGGAGAAATAGACAAGTCAAATAACAATGCTAAAACAGTATGATAAGCATGGTGATTGGAAAAATTCAGTGTTTTCTAAGATCAGACACTTATACTATATTTGAGTTGTATGGAAAGAAACTGTCTAAACTAGAGTCTGATGGATGAGTTAAATAGGAATGAGCAAAGGAAAGAGATGGGAGGGAAAGAGCTCTCTAGAAGCACTAACATTTAATCATGAGCATGCCCATGTAATGAGATCAGCACAGTTTTCTGGGGAGACAGTTGGTGAGAGCTTGGACAAAAGAACCTTCATCAGTTCTCAGTACAGCCAGGGCAAGAAGCTTTCATTTTCCTAGATGTGATGGAAGTCTCTATCATGTATTAGAATTATTGTTAATTTATTCATTCAGCAACTATATCTACTACTTCAATGCAGAATGTGATGTTGGGCTATAATACCAATTATGGGAGGTATGACCCCTTCTCTCATGGATTTTATTCCTGCCTTGCATGTAGTAAGATCTACTTATAAGCTTTTTGGTTCCAGTGACTTCTCTGAAGTCAATGTGGTAGAACATTTTGGTGGAACAAACCTACAAGTAGATAAGTCAAGAATAAAATAAAATATGTAGGAAGAAAAGAGGGCAGGGTATTTTTTAAAAGGATTTAGAAACAAAGGGGAAGAAGATAACTGAGATAAGGGAAAGAGAGACAGAGAACAGAAACAGTACGTTTATGATGGAGAAAGCAAAGTATCATAAAAAGCTTCTCAAGTATAACAGACTGCAAATATTTGATATTACAGTCTTTCTAAATTAGGTTTAGAATACCTAGTATGCCTAACTCAAAATCTTCTGCATATAGTTGCATGCACAGTATTCTATGGAAATAAGCAGCCCAGGGCTTTCTTTGAATGCCAAGGGACTCATTTTCAATGAAAATTTTGCCTGAATCTCATTGCTGCCATGATAACTACCTGTCATCAAACTACTGTTCCAATGCCATCTTTTGCCACTGTAAGTTTTAAGGCTTTGATCAACATTTTCTATATGAAAACTTCAAGAAAATTACTCTGACAACTGTAATCACTGTGTCCTTTGGACACAAGAAATGGCTTGTTACTGCAGCTAAAATCACAGTTATCTTCTTGGGGCAGGGGGGACTACTTTAAAGAAAGAACAGGTGGCTCAGTTGGTTAAGCGTCCAACTCTTGATATCAGCTCAGGTCATGATCTCAAGGTTATGAGGTGGAGCCCCACATCAGGCTCTATGCTGACAGTGCAGAGCCTGCTTGGGATTCTCTCTCTCCCTTTCTCTCTGCCTCTCACCAATTTGCTCTCTTTCTCTCTTTTTCTCAAAATAAATAAACATTTTAAAAAGCCAAAAAGAATAGATAGTTAGAAAATGTGTCTAATGGGTACCCTGTATTATATAATAATTTCAATTAAATAACAACGTATTTATTGAGCACTTAATAACTATAGGGTCTCATGCTCAATGCTCAATAGAAACTAATGAGTTTAAAAAGGAGAGGCTGTAGCTCCTTCTCTTAAACAGGTTGTGGTCTTATTGTACAAGGGAAAATAAAATAGTCTCATTATAAATTTAAAATTAGGAGAATGTGCCATAAGAGAATTTAAAAATACATATAAAAGAAGGCATAAATTATATCAGATTGGGGGATCAAGAACGTCTTTACTGAAAAGATGACACTAGGATGGTCTCAGAATATAACCAGAATTTCAAAAAGTAAAAAAAAAAAATCAGGTGCTATTCTCAACCGAAGAAATAGCATAAGCCAAGGCACAGAGGCAGAAAACTTGTGTGCTATTTAGGGAATCGTCTAGTTCATCTGGAGCATTAAGTAACAGAAAAGCACCAGTGGGAGAATCAAACCATGCTGTAGAGGACCATAAAAGTTTCAGTGAAATCCACACACAATTTTATAAATAATGGAGAGCAATTGTATTTGTTGTAAAAGAAAAGACACCATAAGAACTTCTTATTAGGAAAATTATAGGCAGTAATATGTAGAATAAATTGAATAAATTGCAGCAGAGAAAGGCTGGAATTTAGAATCAAATGTAATAGACAAAAAAAAATATGTGTTGAGGTTTGAAGGCACCCAATGAGTTGGTATTCTCTTTTCTCTGGCCAAGCTCTGGATCAACCAAAATTGATAAAGGAGATGGTGGATGGGTACAAAATGTATTGAAGGTCATGGCTTAGAGGTGCAGCAATGACAGAGTTCCTCATATGGAACCCTAGCATATGATAGACTTAGCCACTGCAGACTGCCCTACAAAATTTTGGGTGTAAAAGAGGAAAGAAGATGGAGGGGATTAAATTAAATGCTTGGACCCTTTCCCCTAATACACTGGGGGAAGAAAGACTGAAAAGCCAGACAAAAGTCTACAGAGGTATTATGGAGGAGCTCTCTTTATGGGAAATTGGCAAAGTATTCCCACATCCCCAATAAAAGGGCTTCTATTTTCTTGGTGGTGGGGAATGATAGCTAACATTTATTACCAGCAAAAAAAACCCTCCCTAAACAGTTTACATTTAATATTCAAGAAAATCTAGGATATAGGTACTGTTATTATTTTCATTTACAGGTTTGAAAAAAGTGAGCAAATTGGGCCAGGTGGCACAGCTTATAGTGACAGACCCCAAATTGAACCTAATGCAATATGGTTCCACAGTTTTCTCCCCAACTTCTATGCCAAGAGATGCGAAGACATGGTTCTGGAAAATACATACTCTTCAGGGAAGAGCTTATGAACAAGGAACCTGGGAAGGAGTCAAGAAACTACAAGAGGGCTTTGTGAGGGAAACCAACTTAAACAAAACACCTCCTGGATAGTCTTGTTCTGAAGACTCAGAACAGTTTCAGTAGACTTGTGCGTGAAAGCTTGATTAGAGATACAAGAAAGAATAAATATGAAGAAGTCGAAGCAACAAGAATACATTTTCAAGGAATATGTCATTTGAAGTAAAGGAGAGTTACAGTATGAAAGCTTATGAAAATTGGAATGTGGAACAAAGATGTTTTGGGCAGTTTGTTAGGGTATCGGAGAATGTCTATAAAAAGAGAAGACACTTCCAGTGGAGAAGGACAATTTGAAGACACAGATGAGAAGGAACAAACTTAGGGGCTTATGTTCCAGAAGCGGCAAGAAGAAAAGAGATTGAGAAACAATATACCTTAAAATCAGGGACTTCTTTTGGTGAAGAGACACGTTGTTATTTGAAGACAGAGAAATCAAGGAGTCTCAACTAGATACACCTCAAACACAAATTAGAGAAATAACTCAGGATTTGACATAGATTGAGCACTAAGGCTTCAATCCAGGGGGAAGTGCCACAGTTCTCCTTGGAAATGGAATAGTGAACCAATAAAAAATAGACAAAAGATTGCTGGGAAGTGACGCCCAGCTGAGGCATGCTAGTATAGATGTGTTGTTGGTCCAGTCAGTTGGGAAAAAAGGCTCTTTTGACATGGTTGAAATAATACACAGTGACCAAAAAGTAACTCGTAACACTGTAAACCTATAACTTTCTTGTGTCTGAAGCATATAAACGGATTCAAGTCCTTTTGGCCAAACCCTTTGTAAGCCTAATGCTTTGGCAGCTGACTGACCACACATACATACAAATGAAATAAAGCATTGAGTCAATTATTTTATTCATTTGAGCCACTAACCACCCCCCCAAACCATTGAACCCATTATTTTACATCAAAATATATTTGTACTGAAAAAAAGGCCAAATAGCTCTTTCAATACAAGGAAAACTGAGAAAAGGTGTGCTTAACCTTCAAAGTCTTATACCAGAAAGCAGCAACAGATGCCATATGTGTGGAATAGAAAATTATTCCATTCTATTTCAAAAAGGAAATCCTAGTTTTGCTGAGGCTTAAATCCCACCTATTCTCTTCATTTTACTACTTCTTCTTCAATACTGTTTTTCTTTATATTCCATATGTCTTTAATTCCTGATTTTTTTTTAAAAGTTCATTTATTTTGAGAGAGAGAGAGAGATAGTATGGGGGGGAGGGGCAGAGAGAGGGAGAGAGAGAATCCCAAGCAGGCTCCATGCTGTTAGCACAGAGCCCCATGCAGGGCTCAATCCCATGAACCGCAAGTTCATGACCTGAGCCAAAATCAAGAGTCAGACATTCAACTGACTGAGCCACCCAGGCACCACGAACTTCACGAATTTTTAAAACAACTCTATTGTTTAGGAAAATATGATTAACACTGTGTCTTTAGGTCAACAAAATGAAGGAGACTTCAGGTGTTTTGGTCATTCAAGCACTGTATGCAATTTTATTTGATGGGAAAGTGGGAGGCAGAATAAAGGGGGAAAAGTGGTATGAGAGAATTTGACATTTACAGAATGCCTACAATTTGCTGATATTATATACAGTATAATAAAATGGTTTCAGCCTGTGCATTGAAACTCATTCATAAGTCATGAAATCAACTTGACGGCCCAGGAACCAGTCTTTTAAAAAATGAAATAGAATAAAATAAAATGAAACAGAGTACTACACATATGCTAAGAAAAATTTGGTTTAGAGAAACTTTTGTCTCAGTTACACATAACCACACACATACATATCCATCTGTGAAGCCCAGGTCATGATATCAAATGTGTTATTTTGCTATGGATTATGGGCAAAACAGCTCTGAAGTCATCAGCTTAATGTTTTTGGCTAGTGAGAATACCTTCTACTTTTCCAAGCATCCTAATCTTCTTCTGAAGTCTTGAGATAGAAATGTTTAGGAGAAGAAGAAGAAGAAGAAGAAGAAGAAGAAGAAGAAGAAGAAGGGGAGGAGGAGGAGGAGGAAGAGGGAGAAGGAGGAGAAATTCCTAAATCAGCTCCCTAGCATGGAAGCTGAGAGAAGTCAAATCAGCTAACAGGACACTCTTTCCTGAAACTTAGAGTCTCAAGCAGGTCACAAAGGATGAAGACTACACAAATAATTAGCACACATCCCTTCTAGTGGTGACATCCATACCACCCCGTTTAGGTTAGGAGACCATTTCTGTGGTTCCTGCTAACTTAGTTTGTGCCTACTTCTGCTTCTTCTCTAGCTTCTTGTCAATATTTTAAGTCCTGACTTCTTTCTGATAAATCCTTTTTGCTCATTAGCTGGCATCAATTGTTGTTACTTTAACTGAAGGATCCTACACTTATACCTGTGTGTTGTTTCATTTAAGCCTCAAAACTATTCTGTGATATAGGTATTATTTTTATTTTACCAATGAGAAAGGTAAGATTCGTGGTAATTTTGCCAAAGGTCATCTTGCAGGTATGGAATTCAGACCAGGTCACTGTGACTTAAAGTTTATCCTCGTTGTATCAAATAATGCACACTGAGCTGGCAATAACAAATAGTGATATATTTCATATGCAGAATAATTTTATGCAGATGATTTGTCAGAAAATAGTTCTGATTTTGAGTGAATCAAAATCAATAGTTTTCCATTAACTTCAAGACAAAGTTCAGCAGTCTGGAGCTCTTACAGAAAGTTTTAAGATTATGCATGTTGAGAAAATATAGCTTCGCCTGTTTTGCTGATATTTCCATTGATTTTAAGAAAGAAAGGTCTTTTATCCTATTAGTTGCATCCCATTAGCAATAAACCAGAGTTCTGAAATTCTCAAGATCTATCAGATGAAGTTGAACAGCTCAGGAATTATCCTAGGAAATGCATCAGTGTCAACAGACAAAAGACAGACTGGGTAATTCAGCTGAACAACGGCATTCTTCATCAACGTCGTAAGTTCTCTCCATCTGTCTAAATCTCCACCCCCTCAACACACACACTCAATCATTTATTCCTGTTAATTATTTTTGTTACCACTCCTCCTTTTTGTTACATACAACCTGTAATACAGTCTCTTATCTTTGTTAGCCTGCGTTATTGCTAAGGCTTTTCACTTGTATTCCTAAGTCAGGCTTCAGTTTCTTCAAATCCATGCTTTCCATTGCTGCAGAGCAAAGCACGATTCCCTGTCATTCATGCTTGAAACTTTTAATGGGATTTCCATTATTTAAAGAATAACTTATAGTATCCTTATTTTAATACATATTAATATTCATCAATATTTTAAAGCTTAAAGCTTGAGGTTTTTCAAACACATTATATGGTTTTATATCTGTACCATTACACATGGTATAATGTTTTAACTGTGTGGAATGAACTTTTTCAAATTTGCCCTCCTGGAAAAATCTTATCAGTCCTTAAAAACCCAGTTTTGATGTTACCCCCCACCCCCCCCACCCCACTCCCCACCCAGGAAGTCTTCCCAATTATTTTATAACACCATTAAAGAGTTAATCACACTCTCCTTTATTATCTCTTTTTTTTTTTTGTATTTATAGTCTGTTCTTGTTCATTTGTTCAACAAATATTTCACCGAGGCAATATTCTATACTCTGAGGATATACAAGTGGGTAAAACAGACAAAAACATCTAATATCACAAGGCAAAACAATCAATAAGAAAAGGTTTTAAAATATATCAAAAGTAAGATACATACAACTTCTTGGGGGAAAAAAGAAAGAAGTATTAGAGGGGGTGACATTTCCATCAGGGTAGTTAGGAAAAGTTTCACATGAGATGCATTTGAGGAAGGACATAAAGGAGGGGAAGGTATGAGCCTTGGAAATGTTTAAGGAGCATTTTAGGCAGAGGGAACTATAAATGCAAAGGTGCCCATGTAGGAATGTGCTGGCAAAATCAAGAAAGAGTGACTGGGATCAGGGTTAAAAGATACAATCAGAGACCAGGCCATGGAGAATTGGGCATGAGCTTTGAAGGGGATGGGAAGCCATGGGAAGTATCAAAATAGATAAGAGATATGATCTGAGTTGATTTATAAGTTCACTCTATACAAATTCTGCTCTCATCCAAATGCCCCAATCAAATGCGGAGACCAGATTAGACAGACAAGGTATCTTTACTTTCATGTGACACTCACAAACAACTGTGAAAACAGAGCATCTGCTGCTTTTGGCCTAAGGTAGTTACTAAGACCTGCCAGATATATACAGCAAGTCTGTCCTTCACTTCTAATATTTGAATATTAGGTCACAAATAATTCAAAGTAGAATAGTATACGATCTACTTTCTCTAGGGCTGTCTATTTGTGAACATGCCAGTCAGATCTAAACATAAAATTAATGCAAGGACAAACATAAAAGGATTTTGTGATTAGAAAGGCACTATGCAAAGACTATTGGGAAACTAACTTGCAAATTATTTTCCTGGTGGAGATTTAGAGTTGGAGAAAGAAGGCTGGTGATGTGGAGTTGATATTTAAATTGCCCAATTATGAGAAGGTAAAGGAAGGAAGTTGCACAACATATTTTTAGAGTTTCAATGTAGGCAATTCTCTGATTATATAAATACTCTTATTTGGAAAGAGATAGATGACTACTATAGTTGCTACTTAAACTTATCATCTATCCTTCCAGTGATCTTGTTTTTATGCCTGAAAATTAATCAAATGAACCTGAAAAGTAAAATGTTAAAAACCCTGAAGTTCTTTAAGACATTTGTCTTGCTAAAATAGTCCCATCTGTCACCTTAGAGCCAAAAAAAGCACAGGAAATTATGGTATGCTTTTCCTCACCTTTGTATAATAACTTCATAGTTCTCACTTATTGAAATATTTCCAGTAATATGTTTCTTAACTTTTTCAGCTATATAACTTGTCATGCCACAGTACCTGCACAGAAAAGGTAGGCAAAATTTACATGGAATGCACACTAAGGTGAACTCTGGAACCAAGTGGGTTCAGTCCTGGCTGCAGCACCTGCTGTATGATGTTGGTCAAGTTTTTTTACCTCTCTATGGCTCAGTTTCCTTCTCTGTTAAAAGAGGCTAACAACCTACCCTACAAGCTATTATGTCAATTAAATGGGTTAGTAAGTAAAATGCTTAGAATAGTGCCTAGAGCAATATTAGAGCTCAACCATAATGTTAAATATGTAGAAAATATGTAGAAAACTCTGGGTGATACCAAAACACCTGTGTAGTATAGCAAATGTGCATATAGAGTCTTCAATATCTAAAACAATTTAAATAATACACTGAGTCCTTTATATGCCTGCCTTTATTATATTTATCACCAATCAAAATTACCTATCATGGCAATCATGTATATAGCTTTTCTCATATCTTTGCAACTCTTCATTCATGAGCCCTAAGTTCTTTAACCAACAGGGCCTTTTAGAAATGGAAACAGCCACACTACTATGGGTTACCCTATAATAAGCAGGGGGAAAAGGGAAGGGAGAGACGGAGGAAGGGAGCAAAGAAGGAAGCCTTTATTGAGCAACAAGCTCTTGTCTGGAGCCCTAGTGCTTTACCAGAACAGGGAATCTGCTTCCTCCCCAATTTTTAAGACCCAGCATACAACAAAAGATTCTTAGGGAAACATGTCATATGGCTCTTTTCATTTTTGTACAGCTTTGTTAAGAGCAAGATTAGTATGTAAAAGGTAGGTTGATTTTATTATATATATATATATATATGTATTATATATAATATATTTTTATAATATATGTTATAACTGGTTATATATTACATATAGTACATAGCATTATATAATATGTATAGGAGATAAAATTTATATAATATAATATAATATAAACACATATGTGTGTATTTCTTAAGCTGCTTTAACATTGATTCTTCCAAAGTAGTGGGATACCTACTTTTAGAATTATTTCATTTACCTTTTCCTAAAACCTGCTTCCCCCATCCATGCAGCTATATCATTGGGTTATAGGCAGGCATGTGGCCCTAAGACCCTTGCCAGTTATAAATGGACACTTGATCCAAAGCCACAACAAATAGCCTGTCTTCTTGGAGAATTCAGAATTGGGGCTGAGAAATATATCTCTTCTTACTGGAAGGATCCTATATTATGTAAATGTGGGTGCTTATTTACAGCCATTTATTCTATCATGTGAGCTATAAGAGAAGAGGAAGCTGATCCATAGAGCAAGAAGGAAGTATTTTGCAGAGGGGTGGTGATGAGAAAACATCCTGTTGACATTTATATGCCTGGTACTAACTACTTTGCTGATACCTAGATGTGGTCTTCCTCTTATTACAAATTCTGTTTTTTCACCCAAGCTAGTTCAAATAGGTTTCTGCAACTTGTATCCAAATGAGTCTTTCTTTATTAATATGTCCAGTTTAATCAAAGTACAACATATATGAAATACCTATTATGTTTCATATATTGAGTGTACAAAATGAAAAAAATATGGCTCTGTCATTTTTGATGTTGCATTGGTCAAGAAATAAAAGATGTAAAACATATGTAACTATGACATAACATGGTAAACGGACCAATCTGTGGAATGTATTCTAGGTATAGCTATTAATAAACAATACGTAATCCTTTGTTCAATTCCTCCTTTGATCTCCTCTTTACTGAGGAGTACATCCATAGACTCACTCCCGCAGATTATCAGCTCCACTTTCCAAAGCTATTTCAGAGAGTCATCTTTTTCACCTGGATGTTGAGCCCCCTGTTGAGCCTTGCCCCTCCATGGAAGCCTGATCTAGGAATTCTACTGCCTTTCCACGCCAAAGAATCTGTCATCAAAGCTATTGCTCTCAGCTAGAGCAAACTACTCTGGCACAATCGCCTGAGCAGCAGGTACAAACCCATATGTCACAGACTTGTTAAAAGCAAATTGGTCCATATACCAATGATCAAGTATATTTCCTAATAACTGAGAATTTCCTCCTGGGATTTTATGGGATAAGATTCCAAGCACAAAGAGAAAAGAGACTGTCCTGTTCATTTATTCTTGTTGTTGACTCTAATATTTGTAGAATTTAAAAATTGTAAAGATAATTCATCCTTGTTTAAAATTAAAAGTTAACATCAGATGCTGTTTTTAACAGGAGGAACTTTGGGAGGTTGAGGAAAGTTGAGCTATGAAAACAGGGCTTGCAAAACACAATTCAGTGAGCTGGACACTACATCTCGTTATATCGCTAAGATAAATATTCACAAGTCACATCTTTTGAAGGCACTAAAACCATAAATATCAGACAGTTGGAGAAAAAGGTTCCATATTGTAAGATTTATACATTTGGCTTGTAGCTATTAGAAAAACATTTTGTTACTTATAGGTTTTTCAGTTATATTTTACTTTTAACTATAATGACTAATTGTCATATGAACATTAATCTTGAGGCTATGAAATGTAGGCATTTTGGAAAAATGAATGCACTCACTATACATTAGTGACAGAAAGATGAAGGTTTTGAATAGTTAACCACTCTCTATGATATTGCTATAATTATCTCAGTCTGCATAAAGTCTGGTCATATTCTCTGGACTTAGAAACCACTATTTCTATCTTTACATCATTTTTGGTAATAATAATACTATTATTTACAGTAACTAAAACAAATATTTTTAAATCATAAAGAATATCAAAGAAAAGAATCACAAACATTCTTTTCTTATCAAAGAAAAGAATCACAAATGTTTTTTGATGGGGCCACAGTTCCTCTTTTCCTCATACCTACCTCTTGCACATTTATATTACCACTTATGCCCTTAAACACAAGCGAATTTGTGATCTTTTTTTAAAACTATCTTCCCACACAATTATTTTTATGATTTCAATGGTTTGTTTACTTTTACTCATTATGAAATGTTAAAGCATGAATGAGACACAAGGAACCACAATTAACCTTAAGAACAAAAGAATAATTTCTCATTTTACCAAACAACAAAACCACTCTTACTATTAATAATTCATAAGAAAGGCAGCAGCTATCAATTAAGAAAAAACAAATCAAGTTGGGGATAGAAGTTGCAAAACAGGCACAGTCATCAAATTTGCAATTATTAGAGCTGCTCTAAAGTACCAGTGATAGGTGATACATATCCAAAAGTATGGCTACAGCACAGAACAATGATTAGTGAATGTATGCATGGCTACATTGATGGTTCTGCTCCTATTTCCCAAAATTAATAAACAAATGAGAACTTATTAACCAGAACCAATAAGGATTGGTAGGAAATAAAAATAAGCTATCTCTAACCTAGGGAGGAGCTTGATCCACGTCTTACTATCATGCTGGCTGATTAGAACTTAGAATAAATATATATTTAAAAAGCTATCAGCACTGGTCTGAATTCCTAAAAATCTGCATAGCCAATAATGTAATTGAAATATAAGGAAGGTTAACTGTCGCCAGCTGATCTAAGACCTCTCCAGTTCTTTTGACTTATAACAGCAGCCTTTAAATATATGAGGTCCTTAAAGCTTAGCTACTTCCGCCAAACACATAGATATTTATTGAATAAATGTTTATTAGGAAGAAGGTGCAATATAGTTTATGTGTTACAGTATTTAAGGCAAAAGATTCTTCAGTTTTCTGCCTTACTTTAGGTGCTCTAATTATACCTGGCCTGACAGGATTACTCAAGGCAGACATAGGAACATTCCAGAGATAGGATTCAGTTTTACCTGTGGCTTCCATTAGGAAAGAAAAATTATCCTAAACCAATGGCTGGACAGAGTACCATTTAGGAATTGAGTCTGGAAACTTTCTTGAGGATACAGACAGACCATAGCCATTACTAGATTCTTTTCCCCTATTTAGAGTACCTCTAAAATGTTTTAGCTGATCCATATCTTGAATACATTTTATTTCATCAATGAAGGCCCTTTACTAACACTCATAGTGCTAATTAAGGTAACAATTCCATTAATATAAATCCATTTCTGGCATTCAATATGCCTTTTAATGAAATCTCCTACATTAAGAAAGATCTAGATTGTCGCTAAAGGTTTGCTGCCACTGCCTCTGGATTACCTCTGGTTCTACGTCTGAAGGTCAGGTGACCTCAGGACTGAGCATGACAAGCATATCACATGCATTTTCCATTGGTAAAGAATGTTAGTCGCCCCCCCCCCCAAAATTTCTTTTCTCTGAATTAAGCAATTCCTGTACCTCGGATTGCATCATTTCAGGGTCTCTCATATTTAGTGTGCTGTAAATTCTTTCTGGAAGAGTGGAGTTGGGAAAGAGACAATATTATTAAGCCTTCAGACATAGAGCCATTATAACAAGGTGTTGCAAGACAGAAGACACAGCAGGGCTGGCCATCACTCATTCTCTTCATTATCTCTACTACTTATCAGGCAATTAATAGAGTAAAATAATCATCAGAGTCAAGAGGGTTTGGACAGAGCACAGAAATTTTATGCAACTGACTTTATAGTGGCTGAATACTTAAATAAAAAAAAAAAGCTTGCAAAGTAAAGAAAATTTAAATACGCTTAACTGCTTGAGAATCTTTGGAACCAAGCTATGATCACTTCAGAAAATGTTCTTCTAAAAATTGCTGTCTAATGTCAACCAGATCTTTCCCATAGCCCTTATTTCTGGTTCTCAAGGATCCCTGACCTCTATCTGATCCTCCTTCACCAATTTGATATTATAAAACAAGGAAGCATACTGCCATGGAGAGATCATAGGCACAGAGCTGAATACCTACCAGGATTCATGTTTGACCCTGAAACTTTGCTCAAGCTATTCCTAGAAATGCTACCCCTTTTCACCTCTGGCTCATAGTCATGTCAACTATGAGGTCCTCATTCTCCCTCAATATTGTTATGAGATACTTCTTACCTTAAACTGTCATAAATCTGACCACGAATTGTTTCATAAGCCTAAGATTTCTCTGGCTCTTGGTATTGACATCCCAGTTACTGAACAAGTCACACCCTCCAGCATTAAACAAAGAGAAAAAAGCAACAGAATGTTTACTGTCTGTAGGTCCCCCAAATAGGTATTTTATAAAATCCCTGAATAAACTTTCTCCCCTGCCAGGTGGTGATGGAGAGGAAGATATGGAGTAGGGCTAATATAGAGAAATTTACCATAAAACTGAGTTAGGATAAATTATTCAAAACAAGGCTACCAGCCAATGGGGAATCAGCATGGGTTGCAGAAAGAACCCAGGTATGCATGTAAATGGTTGGAGAACTCTGGGAATCTAAGGGAAGGCATTGTCAGGTAGGAGAGGAGCCAAGCAGTACTCCTGGTCAGGATTTGATGCATTTGAAGTGCTGAAAGAGTTTATATAGATCACTGCTTATAAACAAAATTTAAATAGATAGATAAATAAGTATATAGACAGGTATAATTAGTATATATATATATATATAGGTATAATATAGATAGATAGGTATAATAAGTATATAGATAGGTAATAATTAATACATACAAGAGCCAATTTTAAAAGGGTACCAAAACCTTTCTCTAATCCCATATTAATTCCATTTTAAGAAAGGTTTCATTTCTGATTCCTCCCACAAGACCGTGAACTCCTCAAAGGCAGAGGCTGCTTATTTTCCTCTGAATCTCCAGGTGATTCTCAAAAATAGGTTTATTAAAAGAAATAAAATGTCAGGTACCTCATATGTGTTCTGTTTGTTGATTGAAATTAATGCCAATAGAATGGCTCCTGCCTCAACTTTGTATTTAAGTAGCTAGCATCTTTCTTCCATAAGAATGATCCTCCTTTCCCTCAAAACATCTCAATCTTGTAATGAGAAGCAGGTGTTCTTCTCATTTCTTTGTGGATAAATTAAAAGACAAAGAGGTGAACAGACGGCTCAGGAAAAGCAGGCAGCTGCTGAGGCAGGAGTGGATTTTTGTTATTCTGTGTCCCTGGCTAGCAGGCTTTGCATGCTGATTTCTCTGCTGAATCTACTCCAACAAAACAGCCATTTGCCAGAGTGGAAGCTGTGACTCCTTTATAGTGGACCCACATTCAGCTGTGAAGTTCAGGTTTTACTGCCTGGGAAAGTTTATTTCAGGACAAAATTAGTAGGGATATATGTGAATTCCTGGCATTGAAAGCTGTGCCACAGGGAATGTCAGTAATTTCAGACAATTTATGTTCTATTGGATTAGCCCCAAAGCAACACAGCTTTAAAGACATCATGCACATAAAGTACCCAGCATAGTGTTGCCCTTTCAGAGCCTTCTCCATTTTTTTTTTTTTTTTTTTTTTTTGCCCTCCTCTGAGCACTAGGAGATTGACCTTTATATATTCCATCAGTGGGGCTTCCTTGTCCTCTGTCTTAGCCAGTGTGATTGCCAACAGAAAAGCAGACGGTAGCAGAGGAGAGAGAGAGAGAGAGAGAGAGAGAGAGAGATTCACTCCTGGCTCTCTTCCTGCCAGGCTGTAGTTTGGTTACTAGCTCTTGTACCTTTAACTGTAGTGCAGCTTCTTCCTGGCAGCCTATTTCTTGTAGCCACAGGTCATACCAGATTCCAGTAACCACTCTGACCTCATGATTTGGCAGGCCCTGTCTTGCTTCATGGTACCTTAGTAGTTCTCTTAACTTTGCCACGTCTTTGAAAGAAGTCTCTTCATTAAATTCTCTTCATTTATCCTTCTAGTTGTTTCACGTGTGCCCTGCAGGGATCTTGACAGATATATTAATGTTTGCTCCTTTCCAGTATAAACATCAGAGCTAAACATCCTGTGCTGCTTTCCATGGTACTTAAGCCTCTGGAAATCAGTGGATCAAGGTTCTCTCCCCTTTAGGTTTGCAACTCATAAAATTGTTAAGGGAAAGGTTGGTTGTTGCCTGGCCCTCACCAGTCATGGCTCTGCCTGCATGATACATGTTACCCCATTCAATGTCCCCAAAGGTCCCACAAGTCTATATTATTATCTCTATTTTACAATGGTGAACTAATGGCTAAAATCGGACATTGGCAGATAGTTGGTAGGTGATTCCAGAGCTTGTGCTCTTATAACCTCACACTTCTCACTCTTCTGGGGCTATTTTTCCCACCATAAAATGAGACTATTAGACTATATTAGTGGTTCTCAGCCCTATAGTTGAATCAACTGGGGAACTTTAAAAAAATACCCCAATTCAAGCCTTCATCCTAGACCAATTAAATTTATAAGCTTCTATGTGCTTCAAATAAGAACTAAGTTTGAGACCATTGGAATAATTGTCCCATAAAGTTTCTTCTAAAATGTTATAATTCTGGTATTTTTTTAATTATATTTATTTTTTTAAGTTTATTTATTTTGAAAGAGAGAGTAGGAGAGAGGGCATGTGAGTGGGGGAGGGGCAGAGAGAGAGAGAGAGAGAGAGGGAGAAAATCCCAAGCAGGTTCCATGTTGACAGTGTGGAGCCGAATGTGGGGCCCAAATTCATGAACCTATGAGATCCATGACCTGAGCTGAAACCAAGAATCAGACGTTTAACTGACTGAGCCACCCAGACACCCCATAATTCTAGTATTGTTTAACTTATTGCTTCAGTAGTGGCTTATAATAATTTAGTATTGCTGGATTTTTTAATCTAAGAGTTTCTTCCTTCTAAATTCTAGCAAAAAAAAATTGTAGAAAGCGTCTATAGCATAAACACTTGTATAAGATCATTTTTAACACATCTATCGCACACTTATGGAATGCTGGCTATGTATAGGATCCTTTTATATGTGATGAGAACACAATCCTTGTCCTCCAGAAACTCACATTCTAATGAGGAAACAGACCCCAAACCAGATACCTATACGGTAAATTGGCAAGAGTAGTAAAAGAGATGTATACATTCAATGTGTCAGCTTTGGAACCTCCTACAGAACAATAATGCCATGACCCACACCCTAAAAGCTTAGTAGAAATATCTCAAAGACTTCACATACGTCTTTTTTAAAGAAGGAGTGGGTCAATTTTATCCACATATGAATATAAACAATTCAGCCCATCTGAGCTGTGAATGTAGGTTGCTTGGCAACAGCTTTTACAGTTGTGTTATTTGCTCTGAAATGAGAGGAGCTGGTACTTTTCTCTTTAAAACAAAAGAATATTAATAACAGCAATAATGGTGGGTATTTATAAGTCTTTTGTGTAAGAACTGCACAATATGTCAGCTCATGCATGCTTTAGAGTCAATGTTAGGCAGTTTTTAGAAAGGTAAGAAGGTTGAGGGAGAATCTCGTCACATACCATCATTAGGAGAGTATCCCACAGTCAGCTGACCTGGTTTCATGAATCCAACATGCATTTAGTGCGCATATTGTTTATGCTTAACTCCCTACCTACATACAAGGTATTTTCTAAAAAGCTAAGGCAGACAAGGATGTATGCTGGGGAAGGATCACAAAATGTGTCAAATGCATATTTCCTCTGATTAAGTAGTTTCATCAAATCCTAAATCTTTCCAATTGACTTTACCTTAAAACAAAAAATACAGAGCATCTCCCAAGCACGGCTGTATCACCACATAAAAGCAATGGGTAGTCATAAGGAAAAAATTTCCACCTCCTAATAGTGATAATTCAGAATATAAAATGTACACAAACCAACATCTAACTATAGACAAATTTTTCTACCATAATATCTCGGTAACTACATTAGAAAAAAAGTGTATAGCGAAGGCTGGATTTTTTTCGTCCTTTGAAAAAATTCTTAGATCAGGAAACAAAATATCAGTCATACCACATGTCCACATCTTCCTGTAAAAATCCAGCTCCAAAGACAGAGGGAGCTCCTTTGCTTCCTACTGGTTTAAATTATGACAGCTAATTTATTTCACAGCATAAGAACCTTTTGGAGAGGTAGTGACTTAAATATAAAATGCATAACAAATGTGATAGTGAACAAATGACCATTTAAAAATATTGCTGTCATCTTGCAGTTCTAATAAAGATGATCTCAATTTCAAGGTCTTCCCCATCTTTCATTTATTTATCAGTTCTGAATGTTAGCATATTAGTAAAACCAAATGGTAGAAAACAATCTTGGATATCTGAACAATGTTTCCTATATTATGTTTGTCATTTTGCTTGTTACTGAGCAGACAGATGGGCTCTAACTTGTCACAGCAAGCTCTAGCAAAAAAAAAACAAAAAAAAAACAAAAAAAACAAAAAAACACAACATGAAACACTCACAAAAATGGTGGGTGTCAATAAAGCCATAGGCTCATGGTGTCCATTAGTTAGTAGCTATGATTTGTAACCTGAGGTCATTGCAACAATCCATACCTGGAGGTAAAAGTGTCAGATTAGAAACAATTTATTCTGAATGTTTTTTGAACATATGTTTAGTGTCCATCATAACTGGCTACATAAGCCTTTAGTATATGGTCTGAGCTCACTCCCTTGTAAAATAATGTAAATGCATCAACCCTGGATATCTGATTGTATATCACCCTATCATAGTGCACGACTTCACATTCTTGAGAGGACATAGAGATTGCCCCTGCCCAGTCTCATTTGCTTGTTCATGATGACACCAATCAAACCCCATTATTCCGTTCACAAAGAAATGTCTGTGTCATTGATTCCTACGTGCCAGGAAGTGGAAAGAGGGGGAAGTCTTCCCTTTATTTGAGATATCAGCCTATCTGGAAGGGGGAGTGCAGTACCAAAAAGTATATTTAAGTTATTATACTTTACATTTGAAAAGCAAACTAAAATATATTCTTTCTTTTTTTTTTAATTTTTATTTATTTTTTGAGAGACAGAGAGACATAGCATGAGAGGAGGAAGGGCAGAGAGGGAAACACAGAATCCAAAGCAGGCTCCAGGTTCTTGGCTGTCAGCACAGAGCCTGACATGGGGCTCGAACTCATGAACTGTGAGATCATGACCTGAGCCGATGTCAGACACTTAACCAACTGAGCCACCCAGGTGCCCCTAAAAAATACTGTTTCTTAATATGAACTGAAGCATAATCAAACATGACTTAAAGAGTTTTATAGGAGCTAGACCTTACTCTCTGAATATCAGTAACTTCCAATGAGGGGCATTAGAGATTCCATAGGAATAGGTTATATTTATCAAAAATAAGCATCAGGAACTCCAGTTCTACTTGGGATGCAGAAAGCTGTCACTTTCCCTCTTACATTAAAAAAAATAGAAAAATCTGCAAAATCACAATGTGTCTTGAATCTGTAAGATAACAGAGTCACAAAGCAAGCAAAATCTAAGAAAAAAAATAAATGTTTCCAAGGACAAACTGCCTTGAGGCAAATGCTGGATACTCAGTGTTCACAAGCCAGTAAGGATAATTCTACTAAAATTTACCAGCTTCCTAAAGGTAGAATATGACCTGTCATTGCCAGGGTGGCTCAGTCAGTTGAGCATCTGACTCTTGATTTCAGCTCAGGTCACGATTTCACGGTTCCATGAGTTCAAGCTTCACATCAAGCTCTGAGCTGATAGTGCGGAGCCTGCTTGGATTCCCTCTCTCTCTCCCTCTCTCTCTCTGCCCTCCCCACATACTCTCTTTCTCTCTCTTAAAATAAATAAATAAACTTTTAAAAATTATTAAATAAGGTAGAATGTGAACTAGTGTGATAGCATATGGCTCTCAGGAACCAAAACCACCAGTCAACGGCATTAACTGTCAGAATCTTCACAAACCTCACTACCATAATGGTTTGGGGGCAGGACCAGCGTCTTGAGAAAGTCACTGTTGTAGTACAGGGCCTGGGGGAGAGTAACAGCAGCCCTGAAGAAAGGGCAAAAGCCCTACCTATATCCTTCTTCCTTATCCTTTCTATGGAAGAAAACCTTAAGTCTCTGGAAGAATGTAGAAAACACCATCACACCTAAGACACAGATAACAACCCAGAGCATTTAGAAGAAGAAAACAAATAATATTCTCTAACCCTGGGGGGAAGAGCAGAAATACACACTGGGTCCAGACCACTTAATAGAAGAGAAGAGAATAACTGAGAAAGCCCCACCCCCTGAGATGCAGCAGCAAAATACTGCCTAAGAACAATGCGGAACCAGAACAACAGAGAATGTCCTCCCAGTGCCTACTACCAGGTACTAAATTAATAAAGTAACAGCAGTATACAAATACTAGGGGAAGGTCAAGAATAGAGAGAGAGAACTTCTTGAAGGTATAGGCATTCGCAGAAAACCTAAAGGTAAGGCTGGAAAAGACATTAAGAAAAACTCTCTGAAAACCAACTTCCAATCTACACACAGGACATACTCAGGTTTTTTTGTTAATGTTTATTTATTTTTGAGAAAGACAGAACACGCAAGTGGGAGAGAAGCACAGAGAGAAGGGGGTGGGGGGACAGAAGATCTGAAGCAGGCTCTGCACTGACAGCAGAGAGCCTGATGCAGGGCTTAAACTCACGAACCATGAGATCATGACCTGAGCCAAAGTTGGACACTGAACCAACTGAGTCGCCAGGAACCCGGTAAATACTCAAGTTTTATTATCTAATATTATTGTCACAAACCACATACAACTATTGAGCACTTAAATGTATCTAGAACTACATGTCGATCTTATTTTGGATATGTTGGGTTTAAGTTAAATATATTATTAAATTAAATTCACTTTTATTTTTATTTTTTAAAATAAGACTGCTGAAAAATGTTTAATTAAATATGTGTTTTATATTCTGTTTCCATTGGAGAATGCTGCATTACAAGAACTTAAAGCTTATCCCTAGTCCAACTCCTAACAAGACTAACCACTCATCATAATACAGGCCTAGCAAAAGCAAAAGCAAAACAAAACAAAACAAATGCATGGCCATTTCCAGGCAAGAACACTGTTTACTTCAATTTCTACTTCCTGCACAGCACCTCCAGTTTGCAATAACAAAAAAAAAATATTATGAGGCATACAAGGAAGCAATAAAAAAAACAATCAACAAAATCAGATATAAAATGACTCAGATGTTAGAACAATCAAATAGGTAAATTAATGTACTTCTGATTAGTATGTAAAGTGCCCTAGTGGAAAAAGTGGACAATATACATGATCAGGTAGATCATTTCAACAAAGGAATGAAAACTAAGGAAAAAAATTAAATGGAAATACTAAAAAATAAAAAACAAGATGAGCAGGGTAAAAATGTCTTTAATGAGCTTATCAATAGACTGAAACTTGAAATGAAATTGCAAGTGAAATCGAAGATAGAGGAAAAAATTAACTGAACTGAAATATAAGTGGAAAAATAATTTTTCTGTGAAAAAATATCCAATGACTTAACATACATGTAATTGGAATCCCAGAAGAAGAGAAAGAAACAAATGAAATTTGAAGATAAAACTCCAGAGAATTTTCCAAAATTAGTGATAGATGCTGAACCACAAATCCAAGAATCTCATAGAATAACAACTGAGATAAACACAAAACACATACACAAATCTCTAGACATCTCATGCTCAAACTTCTGAAAACCAGTGATAAACAGAGACAGATTACACACAAAGGAACAAAGATAAAAATTAAGAAGATTTCTCATTATAGGGACACCTGGGTAGCTTGGTCAGTTTAGCATCTGACTTTGGCTCAGGTCATGATCTCACCGTTCATGGATTCAAGCCCAGCGTCAGGCTCTGTGCTAACAGCTCAGAGCCAGGAGCCTGCTTTGGACTCTGTGTCTCCCTCTCTCCCTGCCCCTCCCCTGCTTGCACAGTCTCTTTCTCTCAAAAGTAAATAAACATTACAAAAATTTTTTTAATAAAAAAGATTTCTCATTATAAATTATGCACACTATAAGATAATGGAATGACAATATTTAAGTGTCAAAAGACAAGAAAAATTAATCAAGCCCGAATTTTATGCCCTGTGACAATATCTTTCAAAAAATAGAAGAGAAATAAAGACTTTTCTCTGGAAAAAAGAAAAAGAAGAAAAATCCATTGCCAGCAGACCTGCACTAGGTTGTTAAAAAAAAGTTCTCCAAGTGAACAAATGTGATGACAGAGTGCAATTGGATGCATAAAAATAAAAATGAAGACAACTAGTAATGAAGATGAACAGAAAATTCATTTTTTCTTATTTTAATTTCTTGAAAAGATAATCGATTGTCTAAAGCAAAATATAAATTAATCAAAATAAAATATGTAAAAATAATATGTAACAAAAATGACAGAAAGTGTGGGAAAAATGAATGGAGAATATGCTGTCATTATGTCTTTGCACTACATACGGAATGGCATAAAGTTATTTGAAGGCATTTTCTCATGAAATAAGATGAATATTGTAAACCTAAGAACAGCCACAAAAAACATTTTAATGAGATATAAATAATAAGACAATTGTGAAGATAAATGTATCACTTAAAAATCAATCCAACCAAACAAACAGAAACAGAAGGGGAAAAAGAGCAAATACAAGAACAAATATAAACCATCTAAGAAGATGACAAATGTTAATATAATCATATCGATAATTACAATTGTTTCAACAAACCATTTAAAAAAAGGGAATGTTAGAATCGATATACAAGCAAGATCCAACTCTACCATCTATAAAACCTACTTTAAGCATGAAAACATAAATAGGCTAAAAGTAAATTAATGTAAAATAATAAAGAGGAGTCAACTAAAGTATTCATCAATGAATGAATTAATTTTAAAAAATGTGGTATAACCATGCTTGGAATATTATTCAGTTATAAAAAGGAATGATGTCTAACAGAAACCACAACATGGAGGAAACTTGAAAACATTATGCTAAATGAAAGAAGCCAGACATAATGGGCAGTGACTACTAATGGATGAGTTCCTTCTTTCTGAACTGATAAAAAAGTATTTCAAAATTAAGATAGTGGTGACAGTTTGCACAACTCTGTTCATGTGATAAAACAAACAGAATCATATATTTTAACAGTTAATTTTATAGCATACAAATCATATCTCAGTAAAGCTATTATAAAAAAGTGAAAGAGGGATGGATGCCTGGTGGCTCAGTTGGTTAAGCCTCTGACTTTGGCTCAGGTCATGATCTCATGATTTATGAGTTTGAGCCCCACATGAGGCTCTGTGCTGACAGCTCAGAGCCTGGCGCCTGCTTCAGATTCTGTCTCCCTCTCTCTTAGCTCCTCCGCCACTCACAGTATGTCTCTCTCTCTCTCTCTCTCTCTCTCTCTCTCTCTCTCTCAAAATATGCATAAACATTAAAAAATGAATAAACATTTTAAAAAGTGAAACAAAAAAATGAAAATATTCCAGAATATACTTAAGAACCTTAGTGACTCCATAAAATATAATAACTTTCACATTATAGGTATGCCAGAAAAAGAAAAGAAAGAGAAGGGGGCAGATAATTAATTTGAAGAGAGAATAGCTGAAAATTTCCCTAATCTGGGGGGAAAAAAACAGATATCTAGATCCAGGAGTCACAGAGAAGTCCCAACAAAATCAACAAAAGCAGATCCACACCAAGACATATAAAGAGGACACTTTGAATGGAAAGAAAAGACCGAAAGTGACAGTGGGAGGGAAGGAAAGACAAAGAGAGTAAAAATTAATATTTATATAAAAAATCAATCAAGGAACTCACAAAATAAAAGGATGTCAAAAATGACACCTTATACCTAAAACACAGAAAGGAGAGGAGTAAAGAATAGCTTCAAACTTAAATGACCAACTTGATATGGACTGCTATATGCAGAAGACCAACTTGATACAGACTGCTATTTACAAACCTAACAATAGCCATGAATCAAAAACCACTAACAAATATGCAAAGCATAAAGACAAAGAAATCCAAATATATCACTAAAGAAAATGAGCAAACCACGAAAGAAAGACCAGAAAAGAACAGAGAAAATCTTGAGAAACAACCACAAAACAACTAATAAAATGTCAATAAAAATATATCTATCAATAATTATTTTGAATGTAAATGGACTAACTGCTCCAATCCAAAGACATAGGGTGACAGAATGGATTAAAAAAAAAAAAAAAAAAAAAAGACCCATCTATATGCTGCTTCCAAGAGACTCATTTTAGACTCAAAGACATATGTAGATTGAAAGTGGGGGGATGGAAAAACATTTATCATGCAATAAATGTCAAAAAAAAAAAGCTGGAGTAGCAACACTTATATCAGACTAAATAGACTTTAAAACAAAAATTGTAACAAGAGACAAAGAAGGACACTATATAATAAAAGGAGACAATCCAACAAGAAGGTATAACAATTGTAAATATTTATGCACCCAACATGAAAACACCCAAATACATAATACATAAAACAGTTAATAACACACATGAGAAAACTAATTGATAATAATACAAAATGTAGGGGAATTTAACAACCTACTTACATCAATAGATCGTCTAAACAGAAAATCAACAAGGAAAAAATTGGCTTTGAATGACACAGTGGACCAGATACATTTAACAGATATATTCAGAACATTCCATTCTAAAACAACAAAATACACATTATTTTCAAGCACACATGGAATATTGTCCAGAGCAGATCATATTAAATTACAAAACCAGCCTCAACAAATTCAGAAAGATCAAAGTCATAATATGCATCTTTTCTGACTGCAATACTATGAAACTTGAAGTCAACCTCAAGAAAAAATCTGGAGAGACCACAAATACATGGAGGTTAAATAACATGCTACTAAATAATGAATGAGTCAACCAGGAATAAAAGAAGAAATAAAAAAGTTCATGGAAATAAATGAAAATGAAAATACAATGGTTCAAAACCTTTGGAATGCATAAAACGTGAACCGAAGAGGGTAGTTTATAGTAATACAGGCCTAGCTCAAGAAGCAAGAAAAATTCAAAATACACAACCTAACCTCACACCTAAAGGAATTATAAAAAGAACAACAAACAAAACCTAGAACCAGAAGAAGAAGAAAAATAAAAAAGATCAGAGCATAAATAATTGACATAAAAACTAAAACAAACAAACAAAAACAGAACAGATCAATGAAACCAGGACCTGCTTCATTGAAAAAAGTCAATAAAATTGATAAACTTCGGGGCACCTGGGTGGCTCAGTCGGTTGGGCGTCCAACTTCGGCTCAGGTCATGATCTCCCGGTCCGTGGGTTCGAGCCCCGCGTCGGGCTCTGTGCTGACAGCTCAGAGCCTGAAGCCTATTTCAGATTCTGTGTCTCCCTCTCTCTGACCCTCCCCCGTTCAATCTCTGTCTCTCTCTGTCTCAAAAATAAATAAATGTTAAAAAAATTTTTTAAAAATTGATAAACTTCTAGCCAGACTTATCATGAAAAAAAGAGAAACACCTCAAATAATAAAATAACAAATGAGAGAGGAGATAATAACAACAAAGACCACAGAGATACAATTATTAGAGAATAATATGAAAAACTATATGCCAACAAATTGAAAAAACCTGGAAGAAATGGATAAATTCCTAGAAACATATAACCTAACAAAACTGAAACAGGATGAAATAGAAAATTTGAACAAACCGATTACCAGCAAAGACATTGAATTAGTAATCAAAAAATTCCCCCCCAAAAAAGTCCAGGACCAGATGGCTCTGCAAGAGAATCCCACCAAACATTTAAAAAATAATACCTATCCTTCTCAAACTATTCCAAAAGATAGAAGGAAAACTTCCAAATTTATTCTATGAGGCCAGCATACCCTGATACCAAAACCACTACAAACAAAGAGAACCATAGACCAATATGTCTGATGAGCACAGATGTAAAAGTCCTCAACAAAATACTAGCAAACTGAATTCAACAATACATTAAAAAAAATCATTCACCACGATCAAGTGGGATTTATTCCTGAGATGCAAAGGTGATTTAATACTTGCAAATGAATCAATGTGTTATTCACATCAATAAGAGAAAGAATAAGAACTGTATGATCATTTCAATAAACACAGAAAAAACATTTGACAAAGTACATCCATTCATAATAAAAACCCTTAACAAGTAGGGATAGAGGGAACATACCTCAACATAATAAAGACAATAATAAAAAAATCCCCAGCTAACATCATCCTTAACGGGGCGGGGGGGGGGGACTGAGTGCTTTTCCCCTAAGGTTAGGAAGAAAATGAGGATGTCCACCCTCACCATTTATATTCAACATAGTACTGGAAGTCCTAACCACAGCAATCAGACAACAAAAAGGAATTAAATGTATCCAAATCTGTAAGGAAGAAGTAAAACTTTCACTATTCGAAAATGACATGATAGTATTTTTAGAAACCCTGAAAGACTCCACCAAAAAACTGCTAGAACTGATAAACTGATGAATGGATAAAGAAATTGTGGTATATATATACAATGGAATACTATGTGGCAATGAGAAAGAATGAAATATGGCCTTTTGTAGCAACGTGGATGGAACTGGAGAGTGTTATGCTAAGTGAAATAAGCCATACAGAGAAAGACAGATACCATATGTTTTCACTCTTATGTGGATCCTGAGAAACTTAGCAGAAGACCATGGGGAAGGGGAAGGGAAAAAAAAAGTTAGAAAGGGAGGGAGCCAAACCATAAGACACTCTTAAAAAATGTGAATAAACTGAGGGTTGATGGGGGGTGGGAGGGAGGGGAAAGTGGGTGCTGGGCGTTGAGGAGAGCACCTGTTGGGATGAGCACTGGGTGTTGTATGGAAACCAATCTGACAATAAATTTCATATTTAAATAAATAAATAAATAAATAAATAAATAAATAAATAAATAAATAAATACAAACAAATTCAGTAAAGTCGTAGGACGCAAAATTAAAGTGCAGATATCTGTTGCATTTCTATACACCAATAGTGAAACAGCATAAAAAGAAGTTAAGAAAACAATCCATTTAAAACTGCACCAAAAACAGGGGTGCCTGGGTGGTGCAGTCGGTTAAGCGTCCGACTTCAGCCAGGTCACGATCTCGCGGTCTGTGAGTTCGAGCCCTGCGTCGGGCTCTGGGCTGAGGGCTCAGAGCCTGGAGCCTGTTTCCGATTCTGTGTCTCCCTCTCTCTCTGCCCCTCCTCCGTTCATGCTTTGTCTCTCTCTGTCCCAAAATAAATAAACGTTGAAAAAAAAATTTTTTTTTAAATAAAACTGCACCAAAAATAATAAGATACCAAGGAATAAATCTAACTAAAGAGGTGAAAGACCTTTACTGTGAAAACTATAAAAGACTAATGAAAGAAACTGAAGATGACACAAAGAAATGGAAAAATATTCTATGCTCATGGATTAGAAGAATAAATCTTGGTAAAATGTCTATGCGTTTTTCACAGAACTGGAACAAGCAATCCTAAAGTTTGTATGGAACCACAAAACACCCTAAATAGCCAAAGCAATCTTGAAAAAGAAAAGAAAAGCCATAGACATCACAATTCCAGACTTCAAATTATGTCACAAAGTTGAAGTAATCAAAACAGCATAGTACTAGCACAAAAATTGACACATATTCAATAGAACAGAATAGAAAACTTAGAAATAAGCCCACAATTGTATGGTGAATTAATCTTTGACAAAGCAGGAAAGAATATCCAATGGGAAAAAGACAAATAGTGTAGGGAAAACTGAATAGCAACATGGAAAAGAAAGAAAATGGACCACTCTCTAACACCATACAAAAAAATATATTCAAAATGAATTTAAGACCTAAATGTGAGATCTGAAACTCTAAAAATCCTAGGAGACAGAAGCACAGGCAATAACTTCTCTGACATCAGCTGTACAACTTTTTTACAAATAGGTCCCCTAAGGCAAGGGAAACAAAAGCAAAAGTAAACTATTGGGACTGTATTAAAATAAAAAGCTTCTGCACACCAAAGGAAACAATCAACAAAACTAAACTTACAACATGGGAAAAGATATTTGCCAATGGCATATCCAATAAGGGGTTAGTATCCAAAGTATATAAAGAATTTATACAACTCAATACCCAAAAAAATAAAATCAAATAATCCAATTAAAAGTGGGAAGAAGACATGAACAGACGTTTCTCCAAAAACATACACAGGTGGCTGACAGACACATAGAAAGATGTTCATCATCACTTATTATTAGGGAAATGCAAATCAAAACTACAATGAAATATCATCTCACTCCTGTCAAAATAGTTAAAAACCAACAATACAAGAAACAACAGGTATTGGCAAGGATGGAGGTGAAAGGAATTATTTGTGTACTGTTGGTGGGAATGCAAACTGGTGCAGCCACTCCATGCAAACAGTATGGAGTTTCCTCAATACATTACATATAGAACTACTTTACAATTCAACAATCTCACTATTGGATAGTTACGCAAAGAATACAAAAACACTAATCCAAAGGGATACATGCATCCCTATGTTTATAGCAGCATTAGTTATAATATCCAAGACATGGAAGCAGCCCAAGTGTTCACTAATTGATGAATGGATAAAAAAGAGGTGATATATGTATATATATATATATATATATATGTGTGTGTGTGTGTGTGTGTGTGTGTGTGTGTGTGGGTGTGTGTATACACATATATATATATAATTTAATATTATTCAGCCATAAGAAAGAATGAAATTTTATCATTTGCAATGACATGGATGGAGCTACAAAGCATAGTGCTAAGTAAAATAAGTGAAAGAAAGACAAATACCACATGATTTCACTCATATGTGGGTTTTAAGAACAAAACAAATGAGCAAAGGAAAAAAGAGAAAGTGACAAACAAACAAACAAAAGAAGAGTTTTAACCTTAGAGAACAAACTGATGGTTACTAGAGAAGTGGGTGGGGGATGGGCTAAATAGGTGATGGGGATTAAGGAGTGCACTTGTCATGACGAGCACTGGATGATATATGAAATTGTTGAATCACTATATCACACACCTGTAACTTATATAACAGTGTGTGTTAATTAATTGGAATTAAAATTAAAACTTTAAAAAATGAAAATATTGGGGAGCCTGGGTGGCTCAGTCGGTTTAGCCTCTGACTTCGACTCAGGTCATAACCTCGCGGTTCGTGAGTTCGAGCCCCACATCATGCTCTGTGCTGACAGCTCAGAGCCTGGAACCTGCTTTATATTCTCTGCGTGTCTCTCTCTCCAACCTCCCCCCACTTGCATTCTATCTCTTTCTCTCTCAAAAATAAATAAACATTAAAAAAATGAAAATATTAATAAAAGCAATGCTAAATTAGCTATATAAATTATCAAATAAATAAGATACAGAGTAACATCACATAAAGATGGAAGAATTAATCCAAGAAGATGAAACAATGCTATATGTGTGCACCTGACAATAGAATCTCAAAATACATGAAGTAAAAACTTTAAAATTGAAAGGAGGAATATACAAATTCACAACAGTAGTTGAAAACTCCAGTATCCCTTTTTAAATAAATTATAGAACAAGAAAAAGAAAATTAAGAAAAATATAGCAGACCAGAACCACACAAAAAACCAACTTGATCTACTTGACATTTTTTCCACCAAACTATGCCTAGATATAGAATCATTTCAAGTGCACACAGGATATTCTGGACCATAGATAAACTAGATTTTAGGCCATAAACAAATCCTAACAAATTTAAAAGAATTAACAATTATATAAAGTATGTTCTTGGGTTATGACTAAAATAAACTAGAAATCAATAACAGAGAGATATCTGAAAGATTCCTCAAATATTTTGTAAGTTAAACAACACACTTTAATAACTCATGAGTCAAAGAGAAACTCAAAAGAGCAATGGAAATACATTTGGCTTAAATGAAAAAGAAAACATGACATATCAAAATTCATAAGACACAGAGAATGGTGTAATAGTAAATGTTCATCAACCAGCTTTGTGGCAAAAAAAAAAAGAATCTTATTTGTAATATTTGCCAATTTCCATGATGTAAATATATCTATCATAGTTGACAGCATAGAAAATGGAATTGGGAAGAGCTGCTATAATCAATTCCTGTTCCAGTGTAATCCAAATCCAACACACCACTGGATGCAGTTGAAGCCGTGCTTAGATGGATATTTACAGCATTAAATGCTCATATTGGAAAAGGAGATCTGAAAGCAATGATCTAGTATTGCAGCTTAAGTAAATGTAACAAAAGCAAATTGAACCCAGGCAATCAGAAGAAAGAAAATAGATAAAATCAGAAGTTAATGGAATTGAGGATAGGAAAACAATAGAGAAAATAATCCACTATTTCTTTGAAAAATACAATGTACTTGATAATTACATGACCACAGTAAGAGAAGACACAAAATGTCACCATCCAGAACAGAAGAGGAAACATAACTACAGACTCTACAGATATTAAGATTAATAAGTGGATGCTATGAATAAATCTATACCCATAAATTGAATAAGACGTGAACAAATTCCTTGAATGACACTGTTATCAGTTCAACTGTGTCTCCTTCAAAATTCATATGGACAAGTCCTAATCCCCAGTACCTCAGAATGTGACGCTATTGAGACACAGGGCCTTTAAAGAAGTAATTAAGGTAAAAACGAGGTTATATGGGCAGGCTCTAATCTCATATGACTGGTGTCCCTATAAGAAGGAGAGATTAGAATGCAAATGACACAGACCAAAGGGCAACCCTGTGAGAACAGAAGAAGATGACCATCTACAAGCCAAGGAGAGAAGCCTCAGAAGAAACAAACCTGCCAACCTTTGTCCGAGACTTCTAGCCTCCAGAATCATGAGAAAATAAATTTCAAATGTTTAAGCCACCCAGTATGTGGTACATTGCTACGACAGTCCTAGCAAACTAATACAGACACAAACTGCTCAAATCATTCAATGGATGACCCAAAATCTAATCTCTATTAAAGCAATTGATTTGTAATTAACAAATGTCCAATAAAGAAAACTCCAGGACACAGATGGCTTTACTGGTAAATTTTACCAAACATTTAAGTAAGAAATAACACCAATTCTATACAAATTCTCCCAGAATGTAAAGAGGAGGGGACACTTTCTAATTTACCTTATGAGGTCAGTAGTACCCTGAAAGCAAAAACAGACAAAAGCATTATAAGAAAATAAAACTACAAACAAATTTCTCTCATGACTATAGATGTGAAAACCTTAATGAAATACCAGAAAATACAACCCAAAAAATATTGAAGATAAAATATTTTATGGCCAAAGTCGGGTATCTATGGAAATGTCAGGCTGATTCAACATTCAAATATTGATCAATGCAATTCACTGTATCAACAGACAAAAGAAAAAAATATAAGATCATTTTAATAGATGCAGAAAAACCCTTTTTACAAAATTCAACATCTATGCATGGAAAGAACTCTTAAGAAACTAGGAAGAAAAGGTATATGCCATGACCACAGTAATGCTACATTCAACAATGAAAACTAAATCTCTATCATCTGGTTTTTATAACTAACATTTCCATTTGAATTGTTTTTCATTTTCATCTCTTTGTTGAAACTATCTGTTCCCCAAAGAATAGGAACAAGGAAAGGTTGCCCACGCTCACAACTCTTACCCAACATACTCAAGGTAGTACTGGAAGTCCTAGCCAGAGGAACTGATGTAGCACCGCTGTTGGAAAAATACTTAAAGTGATGCCCCTAAATCAATTTTGTTGTTGTTTTTCCACATGTCAGCATCCTAGCAGGATGCAGTGTATAAAAACTGCAAAAACAATGCCTCGACTACTTTTCAGTCTGGTGATCCCACTCAAATTAGAGCTGATAAATGTACACCGTACAGCTTCACCAGGAACATGGTCATAACTTTCCAAAGATTCTTGTTCATTCATCTATTCTTGAAATCAACTGATATGTTGCCTTCAGCTTCTAAAGTGTTATTGCTAAGCTGAAAGGAAATGGAATTAAAAGTATGGGCTCTGGAGTAAGCTCGCTGGTTTGAAATCCTACCTCCTGTACTTATATGACCTTAGGCATAATACCAAACTTGCAGAGTTGTTTTGAGTATTAAATGAATGTATTCATTTAAAGCACTCATAATGCTGTTCTTTGCATACTGTAAGTGCTCAATAAATGACAGTTATTTTTATTAGAAATGTGTGCTATCTTTTGTAGCCATTATGCCTATGACATTTTGCTTCCTCCCATTATTTTTACAGAATACTATGCAGAACAGATTTTCAGGACAAAACGCAGACTCACCGAATAAAGTAGCTAGAAGACATTTTAGACTTCTTTTATTTCATTTTTTTTTCCCAAATACTGTATTCAAAAACAATCTTGAAGACAAGTAAGTGGGTAAAACGAAATGTGGCTTTGGTTACCCTTTGGAAAAGGTAGGGTGCAATTTCAGTTCTGCAGCTCTTCCTAATCATGCCCTCTCTCACTCTGCTCCCCTTTAGTAGCCCTGAGGGGGCGCCTTTGAATCCCTAGGGTGCCCAGTGGCACAAAGTCTCTCGTCTAGTACAAAAGTCGCCACCAGCCATGGTTCTAATTTACAGACAAGGACACCAGTGCACAGAGAAGCTAACCTGTGCCACATCATTCAGATCATTAGAGGCTCATTCAGACTGGAATGTTACTCCAGGGACCTTGTATGTGATCCGGAACCTGGATTTAGAATGACACGCAGCTCTAATATGTCAAAGTTTACACAGAATTGTTGAATGCTGAAACAGAGTTTTTTGTTTTCTTAAACAGAAAATTATTTCATTTAGATTTTTTTGGTGGCTCCCATATTAACAAAAGACTTGAGAAACAAGCTTGAAAATGGTCTGGAATCCAGACAGCAAACAGGGAAGCCATACAGCAAACAGTTATTCATCAGAACAGTCCATTTCGGATTCTCTGCCACCACCTTTATTTTTTTTTTTTTCCAACGTTTATTTATTTTTGGGACAGAGAGAGACAGAGCATGAACGGGCGAGGGGCAGAGAGAGAGGGAGACACAGAATCGGAAACAGGCTCCAGGCTCTGAGCCATCAGCCCAGAGCCCGACGCGGGGCTCGAACCCACGGACCGCGAGATCGTGACCTGGCTGAAGTCGGACGCTTAACCGACTGCGCCACCCAGGCGCCCCTGCCACCACCTTTATTAATCACTACCTGGCCCGCACTGTTGGAGGCAGAGAACAGCAATGCCTTGCCCCTGAGACTGCTATAGTAGAAAGTGGAGCCCTGCCTGCCCTTAAGACACACATAAATGCAAACTAGTATAAATACCTCCCATAAAATGAACTACATTGGGCTCAACTGTAATTTTAAAAACTCTTTCAGGTAGGCTATAACACTGTCTGTCAAAGACTTGGTCCACATAAACACAGACTCACAGAACGATGATAAATTTTATAAACCTAAAATAATCCCCATATCCTTGAAACTGTAACTCAATCATAATACATCATTATCACAAGAATACGACTTCCCTACAACCAAAAATAATTAAAATTTAGAACTGACCTTCTCCTGCTGGTAAAGTGTCTCTCTCCTCCAAGGACTAACATAAATAAGCTTACGATGACAAGATGTTTATGTATTCTGTACACACTCACCCCTATACTTAAATCTCTTTTCCCAACTTCTAAATAGTGAATAAGTTTTCAAGACTGGTAGGTAAAAATTATAAACAAAGATATTTACTAGAGCTGAAGTGTAGGGTAAATAAATTGTATGGGACAAGGACAGGAGTATGGGACTGGCACAAAGATAGTAAACTTTAGATGCTGTATTTATAGATAGTGTAATTGAATGAAAAGACAAATTGAAGAAGGTACTAGAATCAATAGTTCATATGTCTGGTAGACTGTCTATCAAATATCAGACATCTCAAGAGAGCCTTTGACAGGATGTAGACTAGAGCAAACTTATGACTGAACTCTTATACGTATGTACAATGCAATTTCTCTTTGTTGTCAGTTGAAAAAGAGCTGTATCCTTCAGGGTTACAATTGTCATTCTACCATTCAAGTTTAAGAGTCAAACAGAAGTTCCTAATCAAACATCAATCCACTTCAGGAAAGAGGTGAACTAAAAAAGTGTTGCAAGAAGAGCCAAACGTTAACTTTGGGTTGTAGTTAACAGTTGATAAGCGCTTTGCAGATGTATATGAGGCCCTAAAGTTTTGTACAATTTACCACGTAAGAGATAAATGTCAGAGAAAACTTTTAGGATAAGTTTTTCACTTCTTGGCCTCACTTAACAGCAGGAAAAAAAAAATCTCTTATTAAGAATTGCAGCTCTCGGGGCGCCTGGGTGGCGCAGTCGGTTGGGCGTCCGACTTCAGCCAGGTCACGATCTTGCGGTCCGTGAGTTCGAGCCCCGCGTCGGGCTCTGGGCTGATGGCTCAGAGCCTGGAGCCTGTTTCCGATTCTGTGTCTCCCTCTCTCTCTGCCCCTCGCCCGTTCATGCTCTGTCTCTCTCTCTGTCCCAAAAATAAATAAACGTTGAAAAAAAAATTAAAAAAAAAAAAAAAGAATTGCAGCTCTCGGTAGTGTGATGGGCACATAACAATGCCCTCTAAAACTGAAGAAATTGTTTTGCCAAATCGAATACTCAGTGCCTTCAAAATAAATGACAGCCCACAACTTCCTTGCACAGTTTCAGTTTGGATGCAATGGATGACCGTTTGTGCTTCCTTCCACATAAGATATGCTTACTTCAAAATAAAATTTCTCATTGTTTAAAGGAAGCTACCTTTCGTATGAAGCTATGGTTGCAACTCACCCAATATTTGGTCATTTGATACATTTTATTACTTGAGACTGACCCCCTGCAACATCGATAGGTTGGCAGCATATTAAACTTGCATGAATCAGGCCATATTCAGTGGATGGGATTTCTTTTTATTTCATTTTTAATGTTTATTTATTTTTAAGAAGGAGAGAATACAGGAGTGAGGCAGAAAGAGAGGGGACAGAGGATAAGCAGGCTTTGTACTGACAGCAGAGAGTGGGATGCAGGGCTCGAACTCACAAACTACGACACCACGGCCTGAGCAGAAGTCAGATGCTTACCTGACTGAGCCACCCACACCCCCCCCCCCCCCAGTTGATGGGATTTCTAAGGTCTCTTCTAAGATTTGTTCTAGGGGCACCTGGGTGGCTCAGTAGGTTAAGCATCTGACCCTTGATTTCAGCTCAGGTCATGATCTCATGGTTCATGAGTTTGAGACCTGCATTGGGCTCTGCACTAACAGCACGAAGCCTGCTTGGGATTCTCTCTCTTCTCTCTCTGCCCCTCCTTTTCTCTCTCTCTGTCTCTGTCTCTCTCTGTCTCTGTCTCTCTCTCTCAAAAATAAATAAATAAACATTTTTAAAAATATATACATATTTACTTAAAACAGATGTGTTAGTTCCTATTTATTGAATTAAAAATTGAAGACAGGGGCACCTGGGTGGCTCAGTCAGTTAAACTTCCGACTTCAGCTCAGGTCATGATCTCGCAGTCCGAGACTTCAAGCCCCGCATTGGGCCCTGTGCTGACAGCTCGGAGCCTGGAGCCTGCTTCGTATTCTATGTCTCCCTGTCTCTCTGCCCCTCCCCTGATCATGCTCTCTCAAAAATGAATAAATGTTAAAAAAAAATTTTTTTAATTGAAGACAGATTAGTGCAATGTATCATTTAAAATGAGTATCATTTAAAAATGTTGTGAAACTATTATATATGATACTATATGTGGACATATGTCATAATGCACTTGTCAAAACCCACAGAATATACAACCCTGAGGTAAACTACGGCCTTTAGATGATAATGATGTGTCAATGTAACTTCATCAATCTTAAAATATATACCACTCTAGTATAGGATGTCAGTCCCGAGTGAGGCTGTGCTTGAGGGTCAAGTGGACAGAAGAGATCTGGAAACTGCATTTTCTCCTCCATTTTTCTGTGAAACTAAAACTCCTCTAGACAATAAAGTCTAATAAAAAGGTAAAAATGTGCTGTCCCAAGTGACATTAATATATGACATTAATCAGACAATTACACCTGAACATTACTGACTTCATAGAATATAGAATCTTGCTAAATCCTACCACTGCTATCCTTTTTGAAGAGAAGTATGGCAAATGGATTTTACTAACTTCCCAATAAAGTCATCCATCTGTGACTTGTCAATGATCCTGGGTTTTAGATTCAGAAAGTCTTGGAATCACATCCAAGTTCCTTCACTTACTAATGTTGTGACCTTGGACAAATTAATTAACCTCTCTAAGTCTTCATTTTCTCATCCATAAAATGAAGCTAATAATATCTGCTCAGAGGATTACTGAAGAATTAAGTTAATAACATATTGAGGAACTTAGTATAGTGCCTGGAACATTACGATTATTCAATAGACAGCATTGTGCCTAACTATAATTGGTGACTACCTCAATGCTTTTGACAAGGAAAAAATAAAACTCAAAGTCAAGGCAGATTTTAAATCTATCTGTAAAATCAGTATCTTGATGCTTTTGCTATTTTGTGTGTTTTTTTAAATCATACGTATATATATATATATACATATATATATATTTTTTTTTTTTTTTTTGAGAGAGAGAGAGAGCTTATGCATGTGTGTGGGGAAGGGGCACAGACAGAGAGAGAATCTTAAGCAGGTTCTATGTCCAGCATGGAACCCATATGGGGCTCGGTCTCACGACTATGATACCATGACCTGAGCCAAAATCAAGAGTTGGATGCTTAACGCACTGAGCCACCCAGGCACTCATTCAAATCATGTTTTAAATTACACTATACTATTGGTCTGATATTTGATCAGATTCACAATCTGTGAATATTGGAGAGATTGTAACTAGACTGGGAGTTCCTCCAATCATCATGGATCAGTTAGTCCTTCTACACTTCCTCATTCAGAAGTCTATCTCAGGGACAATCCTTAGACCCATTGTGACAGTGGAGTCAGAAAGCAGAGTCTTCCCAAGATATACATAGTGGAAGAACTTCCATTCAACCAGTCTTTGGAATTGTGTTAAGTGCTATTGCTCTTGCCATTGCTGTCTGCTTTTCTGTAGAGTATGGCATTATGTAGGTTTTGATAATTTCACAAGTATTATTATTCTTCCTATGATATAGTTTTATGAACCAAGAATAGAAATTGTCCATTCATACCAGTATCACTGAATAATGCCACTGCCAAAGTTTCTTTCCTATCTGTGCGCAAGGAGTGTTACTTAGCACAAATTGATAGAATGAAATGCTTATCAAAGGTAATTATACTGTAACTGTGCAATTCTCCTTGATATAAAATAAAAGAACCACTGAGGGCTTCTCACTCATGGTATGTAGAAAACTAAGGGTTTTTTTTTTAATTAAAAAATCTTTTCTTTTTTACTACCAAACACTTTTATCTAGTAATTCAAAGATTTCCCTATGTTGGAAAGATAGCCATTTCTTTTAACAAGGCAATGACAAAAAGCATATATATATAGTCTCAATTGATAATCAATGAAAAAAATAGTTTTCTTTAATAATTATTTTCTGCACTTTTTAACAAACCAAAATAGATTTTCAGGAGGATTAATCTTTACAATTTGATTTCATAGAACTCTTTCCTTCTACCTGGAATTTAACTTGATAGTCCATTTACTATTCTTTGGGAGGGGCATTTTATTTTTAAATTTAAAGTAAATATATGTATTAATTAGACTTAACATTACTGTTGGCCTTTATTCCTGTAATGAATAACTCCAAATAACTGGACCCATTTCCTGGAGCTATTTGTGGGTGACGTTTAGTGACTGTCTTCTTAGTAGAAAATCCCCACCAGGTAGAAAAGTTGTAATGGATGTGAATAGTACAGGAATAAGAATATGAAATACAACTTCGGCCACTCTTTGTGGCTCTTTAGAGAGTCTTACTGATACCGAGTTCCATAGTTCACAGTGTTAGCCAGACCAATAGTGTACATTTTGTTGACCTTTTATCCTTCTCCATCTCACTCTCTTGGCCTCTTCACCCCACATCGTGAATTATCTCCCATATAAGCTCCCAACAACAAAATCCTTGTCTTAGAGTCTGCTTTTAGGGTATTCCAAACTAAGATACCTCCCTAAAGTAAGGAAAGGCAATTGTCATGGACCTGTCTAATACTATGAAATTGCTTGAATTTTTTTGCATATATTTTTTCTACATGTTTATAAAGGAAAAGACAAATATTAAAAAGATTTCTGTATATGATAGAGTGATGATTCTCACTTAATATTCTATTATAGAAACAAAATTAATATAATGTTAAGATAAAAATAAATCTTTTTTCTTTTAAAGGTTTCTGGTGGATTATTTGTAAGTGGCCTCAGAGTATGATTCTTTAGATAAACAAGTTTCCTATTTACTCAGGATTAACTTCATCTTTTGATGGTGCAATCCCGAGGGAAGAGTAATTGCAGTAATAGATTCTGTGCCAGATCCTGGAGAGTGAGTGGAAAAGAATCAACCAAGGGCTATGTCTAGAGATCAATCACAATGTTAGAATAATAGGCAACCTTACTGCAACTCTGTAATCATTACTACAGAAGAAGAAACACCATGAGCAGTAATTGGTCAAACCAATAACCCTCAGATCAATTGTAGAGCAAACAAAGGATCAGAACACAAATACAGTGGCCATTTTAATTAAGAAAGCCCAAGTGCTCTTGGTGGTAGTAATGAATATCCAATTACACTCCCAATAGCTGGATTGCTAGCAATACACAGATAATGTTCTGAATAGGCATAGTACAGATGTTTTCATTTGCAAGAAGTGGAAAATCTATTAGATCTGTCCTAAAGAACAAAGCAAATTTATTGTTCAGATAACTGGAGAGTCCAAAAGAAGGTCAAGCTTTGGCTAGTTTAGTTACAGTGACTCAAAGATGACATGGCCAGATTTCATCTGGTTTCGGTTTCCCACAGTATCATTATCAGTTTAAGCTAGTCTTTCTGGAAATTTCATATTACCTACCAATAGCTGTTAGGAATATATTTTCTTCAGTTCTTACCCGTTTAGGGAAACTATCTGAATTTTTCTCTGGAAATAAAGAGGAAATGCTTTTCCCAGAAGTCACCAACAAATTTTTCATTTTGCCAAATTGTTTCACATCCCTATCTCTGAGCCAATCATGAAGCTAGAAAATGACTTTACTGATTGTCTTAAATGAATCAGGTCTCACCCTTGGTGTTCAAGATGGAACATTCCACCCAAATCATATCCTCCGAAGGATATTTAGAATACAATTACCACCGAAGGTGTTTGAAAGCAAACAAAGGTGTGTCTTAGGTTACAAGATGCAAGGAGATATCTGGCTGAGTCATTTTAAGCAAAGGAAGAATATTTACCTGGATGTTCAGATTTACCACTACTCATACACACTAATATATTGCATGGCTAAAAAATAATCAGGGTGCCTGGATGGCTCAGTTGGTTAAGCATTTGGCTCAAGTCATGATCTCATGGGTTCATGAGCCCAAGCTCCAGATAGGTCTCTGAGCTGACACTGTGAAGGCTGCTTGGGATTCTCTCTCTCTTCCTCTCTTTCTGCCCCTCTCCGGCTTGGTCTCTCAGTCTCTCAAAATAAATAAACTTTAAAAAATTGTTCATAAAAATAATCTTTTATTCATTTGTTTTGGTAAGTATAGTTAACTTTAATTACATATAATTCCTAATATTCAGATGAACAGCCAAATACTCAAATAATACCATCATTTAAGAATGTATTGAGGAGGCACCTAGGTGGCTCAGTCAGTTGGGTGTCTGACTTTGGCTCAGGTCATGATCTCATGGTCTGTGGGTTGAAGCCTGTCTGTGCTGACAGCTCAGATCCTGGAGCCTGTTTCAGATTCTGTCTCCCTCTTTTTCTGTCCCTCCCCCTCTCACACTCTGTCTTTCTCTCTCTCTTTCAAAAATAATAAACATTGAAAAAAAATAAAATGAATTGACTACACATCTATAAACTTTTATACTCACACAAAATTTTATTTCATGTTTTGCTATTAAGTTTGCATGTTAACTTACTATTAGTGTATCATTTAAGTTTTTTTCAAATAAGAAGAGTATTAATGGCTACTAGACCTGGCTGTTAAAATGGGAAAGGTTTTATTTCTCATTGAGGCCCCAAGAAAATAGATGCCAAATGCTCCAAGACACCAAAGTGATGTATGAACTATGTAGTAGGACTTTTAAAAGAATTGTTTCTTAATTAAAACCAATTTTGTTATCCTTACCCTTATGTCAGATTGGAAAACTGGCATGGTAGAAGGTGTATTGGCCAGAGACATCAGAAGGAGGACTTCCCTGAGATTACTGTACTGTGAGCACCTCACCACCTTACTGATCTCTATCTTAAACTAGTGAGAGAGCTTCAAGGAAACTACAGGAAAGTTTCACATATATTCCCGGGTCTGGTTAGATACCATATCTGAGCTATTTAATAGGTAAAAGGCTGGAGCAGCCTGTGAAGGAGTTAAAACAAGAAGGTGGTACTCCCACTCATGATGAGTCAAAGACTCCTTGATTTCTGTGGACCAGATATTAGTTATGCAGAAGAGAAAACAGGCTAGATCTTCCTTAGGTCTTTCCAGAAGCACTACCTAGAGGGTTAAGAAGATCCTAGAAGGGAGAGATTGGGAGCAATGTCTCCAGATGCCCAGGATGATGAAGGAAATAAGCAACCAGTTTCCTTCAAATACAGAAGATGTATTTCCTGTGATGGAGCCCATGACAGTGCTCCAGAAATAAATACCAGCTTTGACCCCTGGTATTGTTCCAGAGTATTGATACTAACTCACCAGTATCGGTCAAACAAGACTGTTCTCATTCTGTTCTATTGTCTTTTCTCACCCTCTGCCTCCTGTCCTACGCAGCGGTTGTTGGTGGAGGAGATATTGCTGGCAGAGGAAAAACCTGTCTAAACCCTCATCCAGTCATACTACAGATTCCTACCTTTGTTAGGCTTTTTGTAAGGGAAGGCAGAAGTTTTTAGCTTAATCAAAATTCAAAGTTGTTTATTATTGCCCTGGACTGGACATAATAATTACTGCACAGAGACTCTTTTGTAATGAGAAGTGAATGTGGGATTTTCTATTTTCTAAGTTATGAAACCTACCCTGAATGTCATGTGAGGGCAGAAGACAAATTAGCACCCTTACTGCAAGATTAAAGGGAGAATTGTAGGGAAAAATAAAGTTCCCTTATGATGGCACCCTCTGAGATTTGCTCTTTGAACATAATGGCTATAAGCCTTTTCTGTCATTAGGAAGAGAAGCATAGGACTTATTTAGAAAGTTGTACTTAGCTCTTTTAAACATCAGGAAGATAACTTTGTCACTAAAGTATGTTTTCAGCAGTCATTTGCTGCATTGTATTTTAACAAATAATAAATTTCACCATTTCAGCCAACCACCACCCCTACCTCTACTCTAATATTTCATTATTGACCAATCGTATTTAGTGAATATCTTTTAACTTCTTTGAGTAAAGCACTGGGAAAGTGTTATCTGTAACTAATAATTAGATGATTCAATATATATTTGTATTAACAATTTGTAATAGAATGGTTGAATTTTAGCCTTTGTGGGGTGATGACATCACATCTAGGTCAACGAGGTTTCTATAGTAACACAGCTGGATTTCTGGCAGGCAGGCCCAAACTATTCATAAGTTATGAAGACATTAGGATTTTTTTCATCCTTGAAAATGGATCTGTCATAATGCTAGGAACCTACACTATATGCCTTGGCCCAAAGAATGTAGCTAAAACTGAATCAGAACAAGAAACTATGATCTTCATCATATTTAAAATGCTAAAAACTCACTTTTCTGTAGTTTAACATGAATCATAATGGACATCAATGGATAGATAGATAGATAGATAGATAACCAGAATGTGCATGCCATATACAAAGATTGTATATGTAAACCTAGAATCATAGTACATGGCATTGTGATTTCTTTTTTTTTTTTTATTTTCTTATGTTTATTTTACTTTTGAGAGAGAGAGAGAGAGAGCGCGCGCGCATGAGTGGGGGAGGGGGAGAGAGATAGGGAGACACAGAATCTGAACCAGGATCCAGGATCTGAGCTGTCAGCACAAAGTCCAACGTGGGGCTCAAACTCACAAACCATGAGATCATGACCTGAGCAGAAGTCAGATGCTTAACCAACTGAGCCACCCAGGTGCCCCTCATTGTGATTTCTTTTTATGTAGTACTAAAACATACGGCAGAAAGAGGGTATTCCACTGGTGCTAAAGAGGTGGTCCCAAGACAATGCTTTATCTTTCCACTGCAAGAATTATGTTTGTGCAAGTATATTTTAATGATATTCCTGGCAAAAATAAAATTTTTCAAGTCTGCTGTATAGATGATTTTTTACTGTTTTCTTCAGTAAAAAACAGTTCCCTGCAATTGGCAGGAATGAAATTCTTTGTTCTTGGTTTCTCCAACCTATGACCTGAGGCTAAAAGAACCAAGTTACAGCCTTCAACTGAAGTCTCTAAACCACTTACCTGTGGTTGGTCACAGGTTTAACTTACCTCTTCCTAATGCCAAGGATAATGTGCAGGAGCATTATTATGTCCTCCTGGAAGAGTGCTTTACAAGGAGGGAGGGGCTCTGTGGGGTCAAGGACAGAAACTATGGCCTTTGTTATGAAAATTGGAAGTGTTTCCTGACGCTGGTTCTCTTTTCTCTTAGAAGTTACTTAGGTAAGGCTAGTGGAAGAGCAGAAGTAGTATAGAAGCCTATTGCTTAAGAATGTTTGTTTCTGGAGAATTGAATAGTACCAGTGAACTGGAGCTGCTACAGCTGGTTCAACCCTAATGAGACAATAGACAGATACAAAGCATTCCTGGGGTTCCTACACTGTTTAACCCTGCCCCTCAGAAAAGCCCAGCAAGCCTCTAGGTAGAAATAAAGAGCTTCTTCTGGTTTTTCCTATGTCCTCATCTTTTTCTGGATTCTAACACATGTAGCTCCCCCACCTGAAATTTTCTTCACCAGCCTCAATACCCCCAGCCACTCTACTGTTTAGCTAACTCATTTTTTCAGGTCTTGGTTAATGTTAACCTGTAAAGGAATTTATCCAGACTCTCCAGTCATGCCATTCCAGTTTATAAACCCTCTTGTTTTCTGTGATGGGGTAAACTTTATGTGTCAACCTGAATAAGCTATGAGATGCCCAGATATTTGATGAAACATTATTTCTCTATGTCTGTGAAAATGTTTCTGAATGAGATGAACATTTAAAATGGTAAACTGAGTAAAGCAGATTGACCTCCCCAGTGTGGATAGGTTTCATCCAATTCACCGAAGTCCTAAATATATTTAAAAGGTTGAGTAGAAAGAATTGTCTCTATTTGTCTGTCTTCGAGATAAGATATTGGCCTTCCCTTGCCTTTGGACTTGGAGTCAGATTGGAACTTAAACCATCAGCTCTCCTCGTTCTCCAGCTTGCTAACTGTAGATCTTGGGATACAGCCTTCATAACTGCATGAACCAATTCCTCATAATAAAGAGAGAAAGAGAGAGAGAAGGAGAGAGGAATATAGACAGATATAGATATTGATAGATATAGATCATGTAGATAAAGATATAGATATAGAGATAGATAAATAGGCAAAATGTGAAGCAAATAGCATCTATTGCCTATTATCAGGAGTAGAAGATCGAACACTTATGCCCACTGCATCTTGGTACCTGAGTCACCAAGGAAAACAAAACACAGTCAAGCACTTCATGGAATAATGCTTTACTCTTATAGGGAGAGACCGAGCAAGATCAGCTTAAGTAATGGGCATTAGTTCCCCATGGCCAGTGGGTCCCTCCTGGCAGTAACCCCTTTGTACTGCAGCAGAAAGACCCTGTTTCCTCACCACAGAGGACAGATATAGTGGTAGGCTTGGCCAAGTGCCATATGACACATGCTTAAGCAGAACAAAGAAGTACATACTGAGTCTGAAACAGGAAAAGATAAGTGATAGGTCCAGCACTGGTTGTTGAGGACTCTTTATCTTTTTGAGAAGGAAGTGTTCCAGGCCCAAGGCTCATTCTCTAGTGGCTGAGAGAGTGTTGAGACTGCATGCATGAGACTACCTATTGGTTATTGGTTTTGTTTCCCTGGAAAACCCAGGGGATACATGTCTTACGTATAATGTGTAAATATACACATTACTTTTTAAAAGCTTGTAAATGTATTTTTCTATATTTAATGACTTTCTACTATTAGCTTGTAATGACACTACAGGACTTGATTTTTTAAAATTTAATTCCCTTTACACATCTTAGAATGTGTAAATAGAAATATATATTGCCCTTCAAAGCTGTCAGCTTAAGAGACTTCACAATTGTACATAATGCGTAAAGTATCTTTGCACTTTACCATCAGAATCAGAGTCAGAAGTAGAATTTAACCTCATGTTCTTTAATCTGTAAATATCCTCGTGTACTGCCCGATGTTACTCCCTCGTTTACACACCTGTTTTGTTCTGTAGATAGGGGGTGAGTACACGGGAGTCTATGGGCCAAATCCAGCCCAGAGACAGTGCCTCTATGGCTTACATGCTAAGAATCATTTTTAAATGGTAGAACAAAATAAAGAAAAAAATTGCCATACATGAAAATTATACGAAATCAACTTTAAATGTCCTTAAATAGAATGGCATCGGAACACAATAACACTTATTTGTCCACATATTGTCTATGACTGTGTTTGCACTACAACAGAGTGTAGTAGTTGTAACAAAGATATCCATATAATCCACAAAGTCCAAAATATTTAATATCTGGTGCTTTACAGAAGATGCTTGCTGACTTTACCCTCTGCTTTGAGTGGCTTTGGACTGTTTTCACAAATACATTCTTTCTCAAGTAGAAATCAAGTGGAACCTGTTAAAATGACATCAGCAACTCCCCCTTGCTTTTACAATACAATTCAGACTCCTACCTGGTTTCAGTGGCTTTTGTGAGGAGGTGGAGCCCCTTCCTACCTCTCTAAGGTCACCCCTCTCCTCTCCTTCCCCTGTTCCTCTTGCCTCCTACCCCATGTGCATGCTATTCCTTTTGCCTATGACATTCTGCACCTCATCCCAGCTCTGACTTGCCTGGCCATGTCTCTCATACTTCAGCTAACATCTTATGTGTCATTTTATCCAGATATCTTCTCCAATACTGCAAGTCTAGGCTAAATGTCCCTCCCTTAAACTTGTCTTTCCCCTTTCCCAGAACTTTACAAAGACAGAGGTAGTATCTGCCTTATTCACCACTGTTCCCAGAATCTGCCATGTGGGAGCAACTCTATATATCAGAGAGAAAGAAAAAAGAAAAGAAGGATGTTGAGAGGAAGGAAAAAAGGAAAAAAATTATTTGTTTTAACGAAAATACTAAAAAAAATATTCAGTAGTTTCCGAATTGCTTCTAAAATAGTATAATGTATAGACTATAAATTGAAAAAAAAAAACAGAAAAAAACCCATAAAGCTAAACTTTTAGACAAAATATTGGGGCATATGTGCAGAGCAAGTAACACATGAACACAGGTATAGACTTTAAAGACTCAAGTTTTAGTGAAAAAAAAGATTAAAAATAGCATACTCTGGTGATCTTTCTTTTAGCACATTAAAATTCAGCAATGTGAAAAAGCTTATTAAAAATAAATTGATTTTTAGCATTGGACCTAGTATATACATTCCATTACTTATATATCTCATTTCAGGTAGGAAACACAAAATCAATTTGAATGACTTAATGATATAACTACCTATATCTATGGTGCTTTCCCTTCCTAATATGGCTATTTGAATTTTATTAGTTTCCGATCTCAGGATGATATTTAAATGTAACCAAACGTAAATGCAGTATCCATTATACATGGATATATGTAAGACACTTAAATACGGAGATATATATATCTCCTATGTGATTCTTTCCTACATTCTTAAAATCCTCCCTGTTCATAATGCTCCCCCTATACACTCCTGCACATGTGTGCAGATGCAAGTACACACAAGCACAAACATACACAAAACAACAACAAATTTCAAAAAAGAATTTACTCAAGTTTTAGCAAGGGATATGGAGAGGATTTGCAAATTTTTGGTTTTATTATTCCCCCCCAAAAAATATCCTACCCTGCTATTAATTTGAATTCCTCTCCTCTTTAGATCATTGTTCATAATTTAGTTTTTGTAAGAAATATATTTACCCACTATGTACATACATAAAATTGAGCATTTTACGAAACAATACTTAATCTTTACTATATGTTGTGCACTGATTTGTTCTATTTTATTCTCTTCTGTTTATTTTTTTTTATGACTGGCAACCATCCATTTATTAAGTCTATTCCCAGTAATGGTACGTGACCTGTAGTTTGAAAACCACTGTTCCAGGCTGCCTTACAAACTGACCATTCCATCTCCTACTTCATTCATTCTTTATTTTTCAGCATTGCTCTCTTCTTTGCATTAAACCTGTGTGTAAGTTTCACCTGAGACTCCAAAGTCTTGTCCTACCCACTGCTGGCTTTATCAAACCCTCTTCTCAACAAGGCTGCTCTCTTCCTATAAAGACTTTCTCCCACCAGCTGCTGTGAAGATTGCATATTCTTTTTTTTTTTTTAATTTTTTTTAACGTTTATTTATTTTTGAGACACAGAGAGACAGAGCACGAACAGGGGAGGGACAGAGAGAGAGGGAGACACAGAATCGGAAACAGGCTCCAGGCTCTGAGCTGTCAGCACAGAGCCCGACGCGGGGCTCGAACTCACGGACCGCGAGATCGTGACCTGGCTGAAGTCGGACGCTTAACCGACTGCACCACCCAGGCGCCCCGAGATTGCATATTCTTTTTATCTTCACACACTTAAAATATTCCCATGGGCAGAAACTTTAGTTAATAAAATGCTCTCTACTTAAAAAAAAATTACTTCAAACTCATCCACCCAGATTCTGATTTGAATGCTACTTCTTAAGGCAGATGTATTTGATCATATCATTTCAAACTCTAAGTGAGAAATGAGTGCAAAGAAAATTTAAAGCTTTTAAAAATAACCAAGGCTTGAGCAATCAAAAAAATTAGAGAAAAAAAAAGAAGTCTCAAAATCATCTCTAAAACATAATGTAATTTGGCTCTTGAAAGATGGAGAAATCAGACAAACCGTGGGTAGGTGGCTCCAAATCTTTCCACCGAAGAAATAAGAGAACAGATTTACTGTGATTGCAGCCATGATGTTGTCCTTATAATATTATTTCCAGAAAAATATAAGTTACAAACCATACTTGTGATTGGAAGCATGTCTCCTTTTCAGTTTCACTTGTATTTAAATAATGGATTTACCTGGTGAGTTTCCAGAAGCAGATACACAATATCTTAGCAAAAGGCAGGATGTTACATCTGGAATCAGAGATGCAAAGATGCTATTTTATGGCTGGTATACTTTACTACTTGTTTAATTAAAGCAGGATCTAGATACTTTCAGGTTTATTCTTCTGATTTATTTATGTTTAATTCAGCAAGGAACTGATTTATTTATGTCTGTTCTTCTGATACTAACTGACTTTGTCAGAATCTTGCAAGCACATCACTGATTTATACATCATTTATGGTTTCTCAGTTTCCTTAGTATAGTTAAAATTGCATTCATGAATCAATGGCAGGGCACTTGCTTCAGAGAACATCTTTATTCCAAATATTTTCAAAGTATTATTTTGCATTTGCAAATGACTTTGTGCCTCAAAATATTTTCACCCATACAAAAAAGAGTTTGTGTCCAGAATTACCTAGGAAGTCCATCCAGGGCACTGGAAGGGATAGGGAAGAAATGAACTAGATCTTATTCTCAAGCTTTTACTATCTAATCAAGACTAAAAAATGTGGCATCAACTCCAATCACTTGGGCCAGAAAAAAGTTTTCCATGACCTCTGTGTCTATTCAGCATGTCACCACCACATTGAGAAATGGTTTAGTTTTGGCGGGCAAAGGCTCAGGTTGTGAAGTCATCCTCCCTCCACACCCTGGCTGGGACCTTCACAAATTACTAAACTTTCTAAGCCTGGTAGTTTTTCTACCTCTAAGATGGAGATGATAATGGTGCCTACTCATGGGGTTATCATGATGATAAATAAGATCTGTATCACAAAGAAATAAGATATAAAATACTTGGCAAAATATATGTGATGAAAGAATTTTGTCACATTGCAGTATTACAGGACAGCTCATCTATTACAATACAGCTTCTCTGCCTTACAAAATCTATTCTTCCTTGAAGATTCAGCTTTAAAGTTGCCTTCTCTGGGAAGGCTTCACAATGAAAATATCCCTCTATATATCCAATGCTCCCAAAATATATTTTACTTGCATCTATTAGTACTTTCATTTTGTGTTATAATTACTGGGAATCTATCTCTTCATGTAGATTGTAGGCTTCTTAAAAATAGATGCCATGATATAGTTAGTGTTACACTTCCATGCTCTACTACAGCCCTTGGCACACAGCAGGTACTTAGAATCCTCCCCTGACTGAATAAATGAATGACTGTTGTTGCATGAGTTGTCCCTTACTCTAAATGTTATGAGAACACAATAAATATTAGTGACTTTTCATGACAGGCCATGTTGTTATTTAGTTGCTCAGATGAGTGTCTTAAAATATTAGTAACTGGGAGCTCTATTGCACCTGTACTAATGCTTATGAATCATGATTTTATCTGTAAGCAAAACAATGTGATCAGTTGAAAAGGATGCATTAAATCTTGTTTATGAAGCACTGTGTCACAATACCAACATGTTTCTGAAGTCTGAAAATTGGATGATCTGAGTCTTACTGGTATTGTGACAAAAATGAAATGCAGGCATTAACTAATCATCAGATGGATACAAATGAAGAACTCGTAATTGTTCATTTTTAGTTGGAAGGAGTATGAAGTTAACTATAATACCGAAAGAAGCCGTCATATCACATGAGCCCTTAAATCGGGGAATATCCAACTCATTTTAAATTCAAATATTTGTCAAAGAAGAATCATCCCGATGTATCAAAGTCTTTAAGACAACGGTTCTGAACAGAATGCTCCAAAGAAATTTTGAGTAATAAAGTCAACGTACCAACTGAAACTACTGCTTTCTGGGTGAAAAATTTGGCAACGAACAAGCTACCATGTAATAGCCACACTGCAGAGATTTTCAACAAGAACATTTGCAACAGTTAACTTATTCTAGTAGGTATCCTGTTGTCAGTGAATGAGAGGTTTTCCCTACTTTGCTTTCTCCTCTCTTACTTTTCTGCCCCATGGTTTATTTGTACACTTTAAATATAAGAACCTATATCACTACGTAGTTACATGTACTTGCACTTCCACGAGACCCCTTAGTCTTACTCACTTTTTTTATAAGCAGTGCCTAGCACAGTACCTACTATATAATAACAGCTCCTCAATAAATTACCATTATCCGCATATTTTAAGTTGCCAACACAAATCTTCTCTAGCTTTACAATGCTATAGGATCTGGGAAAATACCTTAGGAACCAAATCTGAATGGACTACATGTCTGGGTACCATGTTGCTCAGAAAACTGGAGGCCAACATACACGTTGGTCTAAGCAACTACGTGCTTAGTTGGGGAAGGTTTCTTAGTTGGGGAAGGTTTCTTAATTCCACTGCTAATGGAATGTTCCATAACAATTTCTTGAGTTCTAACTGGACTTAAGTGTGTGAAGCAACTCGTGAGAGCACGGTCACTCTGCTATGAATGCTTTGTGGCATAGAGGAACAGTTTCTTCCATGTGAAATGCTATACCTTCAAGCCAGACTTCCCATTAGTCCTAGTTTCTTTTACACTGTTAAATTGTACAGCTGGCTCTAATAAACTTCCCTAAGAGAGCTAGTCAGCTGAAGAATATCTTTTCACTGGAGGCCAGGGAAGAGTGAACTTTAGATCAAGCTGTTGACATGGCAACAAAAGCTTTCACACCATTCAAAAGAAAATGACAATGTAGACCAGATGATTTTAAGTGGTATTTTTGAGACAGAAATGTTTGATACTATCCTCAAAGTAGCAGCCTACTATGTTTTTCTGCCACTAAATTATCCACTCCAGGTTCATAAACAACTAGGTATAAGTTTATTAAAAATTAAATGTAAAAAGAAAGAAAATTAAATCTTAATGGTGGTAGGTATATTCCTGATTTTCAGTCTCTAGAATTAGTTGTTTACTTAAAAAAAGAAAGCAATTTTAAGCCACAATAGTAGTACATTTTTCATATGGACAAATCTAATACATAATGGAGTAAGATTTACACAATAACTTAGAATAAGTTATTATTAGAATAACTTTTTCATAACATATAGTTTCACTAGGACACGTAAGCTTATTGTTTTAAACTGGGAGGGTACATATTTTAAGAATATCAGTAATAGTGGCTGTCATTTATTTAATAAAGGCCATTGCTTACAGGAAAAGCATCCTAATAAGACCTCAGAGTAAGGGAACAAAATTTGGATAACTCTACATACAACATCATTTACATATATTTGTTGCTTATTTGAAAAATAAATTTGGTGAGGAGAAGGCAGTTGTAAATTTGTATAATATGCAATATGAAGGGAAAAAAGAATAGAAAAAGGGGGATAAAAATAGTTGAAAAAAAAGATGGGGGCCAAAAAGAGAAGATATAAGAAGAGAAATCCTGACATCAACAGAAAAAAAATAAATATTTGCTTCATTGCCCTAGAACTAGCTGTCATTAAAGGAAGAGAACAAATTAGAAGGCTCTGAGATCCCTTTATGCTCTTAAAAACTAAATTGAAATTATAAATAGTCACGATCTCATTTAGGTTGGCCTTCTGGAAAAACAGACAACGAGATAAAGGCAGAAATGGTGGTTTGAGTGAACATTAGAGAAAACAAGAACAATTCAGGAATAATAAAGCTTCGGCAGCTCTGTCAAATAGGGGCACCATCATAAAAGGGGACAAAGTCACTCTAAGGTGTAACTCTGAAGTAGCACAGGCAGAATATCCTTTCCAGAGTAAGACAGATCACAAGCTGCCACCATGATGTGCCCCCAGCCTCAGTGCCTGTCTTCTACGACCTCACCCAATGCTGTCCCTATTTGTCATGAATGCCATGTTCTTAGTTGCCTCTCTCCTGCTCTTCTCTCAGACTAGAAATTTTCCCCTGAACCCTGCTCATTTCTCTCCCCGGGGAAGTCCTACCTATTCTTCAAAAACAAGATCGAATTCCACTCTTTCTGAACACTTCTATATATTCCAAAATACTTATTCCTTTATTCTTCTGAAGCACTTTGGACATGACTCCATTAAATTATTCAAATACCTCATCACAATTATTTTTTTTACTAGCCTTCCTTCACCCCACTACTTAATGGAGAGTTCTCTGTGGGCAGTGACCACATCTTTGTCTCTGAACTCAATACATGGCTGTTAACAAAAGAAAGGATTGAACAAAGTTTGACTGTATCAAATTCCAGCAATACCAAACTATGCAGTCTTTGGTGAATGCCTAGAAATAACACCAACGATGTAATGTCAGTGTGCAGCCTGTACATCTGGATGTGGACCAAGGTCCAGCCAGAGTCCCCTGCCTGCCTGTATACATCAGCCACAACCTGAGCAGTGTCTGAAACAGACTCTATTATCACCTCAACACCAACGTCCTCCTACTTCTACTCCTCGAATTTCTACCTCAGGGAATGGTACCACCATCCACTATTCGATATTCATAATCCCTTCCTCTTCTTCAGTCCCCACATCCAGTTAGTGACCCAGTCCTGTAGGATCATTATCTTCAAACCCACCACTTCCCTCCAAGATCATTTCCACTACCCTGGCATAGACACTCATCATAACCTCCCTGAATCATTGCATTTGTTTCCACTCGATCTTACTTTTTATAGTTATTTTAAAATGCATATTTTACGATTTATATCTCCATATTGCCACCTTCTCAAGCAGGTCTTTCCTGACAACCTTACCTAAAATAGGCACCTCCCATCATTCTCAATCACAGCAATTCTTTGGTTTCTTTCATGGCACTTAGAATAGTATGTAATTATTTTATTTAGAAATGTATTGTTTGTTATCTCTTTCCCTTCTCTGTCAGACCCATGATGGCTTAGATCATACCAATCTTATTTAGCACTATGTCCTTTGCATATAGCAAGGATATTATACTAGAAGTTAATAAATATTCATTTAACTAATTATTTAATTAATCACTATCTACTATAGTCTAAGCAATGAGCTATTCAGTTGGATGTTGAACACAACAGTGTCCAAAATAGAAACAAACATCCCTACTTTCACTGAATTTACAGAGTCCCCTTCTCTAATCCATTGTCCATATTATATCTAGAGAGACTTTTTCCAAAATACTCCTTCCTATATTACTTCTAATTCTCTGATGGCTTTTGACTTCCCGTAAGTGAAGTTCAAAATTCATTAACATAACTAACTAGGACTTCCAAAATCTAGGGTTTACTTACTTCCTCAGTCTCAACTCTGGATATTTAAACATTCTCATTTGACTTGAATTCTGTGCTTCAACCTGATAAATGTTCTCTGTGAATCCATAGCCCACCATGAGCTCTCTCACCTATTAGCCTTTGTGCAAGTATTTCCTCTTTTCTTGCTCTGTCCAACATGCCCTGAATCTGGCTCACGTCAGTTAAGGTATTAGTTTGTTCAGGAAGAGTTTAAAGAGCAACTTCCTGGTCTCCCTGCTACATCTTCCCATAATACATTTTACTTCTCTCATCTTAGCACCAATCACCCTGAACTTAATGTATAATTAAGCCATGTGAGGCTGTTTCCTTTACTTTTGTGGCCTTATACCGCAGCATCTGGTGTCAAGTCTAGTACACAGTAGAAATTCAGTAAATGTTAACAATTAGAAATAATTCTCCAATTAGGAATAGGAGACTAAGTTAATGAATGAGTACGTGAAGGAACAGATATTAGCTAGAAGTATATGTTCCCCATACATAGCTGTAAATTCAAGTTAGTTGCTGTAAAGAAGAGATTTCCAATCTAGGATGTGTATACCTAAAGAGAAGAGTTTTTGGTCTTTGAACTGAGCTTTGAGAGTCTAGCTTAAGAAATTAACCACCATGTATTCAACATGATTTGTGAAAAAAAATCCCTCCCTTGCTGTAGCAGCAAATAATTAGTTCATTGAAAAAACAGTTTACTCCATTAGAACTGGAAAGAAGACGGGGAAGGAAAAGAAGTTAAGCCTATCCCCTTCCCCCCAAAAGATCAGAGCTAGTGCTGAGATTTATAGGTGTGAAGCATTAATAAGACTGGTTTAGGTAATTCAGAGATTACCCCCAAATGGAAAAACCCAGGTCACACACTAATTTATTTATTCGGAGCTACACTGCAAATTAGAAGGCAATGCTGAAGCATCTTCAAAATTGTGTTTTTTGGAAAAGCAGAGATAAGTTCTTTTTGATTCAAGCAATTAATGAATATTAATTCTTTGTTTTCTGAATGGATCTGTTGCACATTGACAGCCTGTGATTGACTTTTAATACGTGAACACAGCTAGGCCACAGTCCTCAGTTACTGGGTGAAACCCTAATCTAGGTGTTACTATGAAGGTATTTTGTTGATGTGATTAGAGTGTTTAATCAGTTGATTTCAAGTAAGGAAATTATCCTAGATGATTAGGTAAGCCTGATTCCATTAGTTAAAAAGTCTTAAAGCAGTGCTGAGACTTCCTTGAAGAAGAAGGTATTCTGCCTGTGGACAGAATGTACCTGAGAACTCCAGTCTGCCCTCCCAGATGGCCTGCCCTAAGGATTCTGGACTTTCCTAGTCAACCCCCATAAATGCATAGCCAGTTGCTTGCAATGAAGCTTTTTAATGTTTACACCCTAATGGTCCTGTTTCTCTAGTTGAGCCCTGATTGATATACTCATTGTCCTTTGGGTTGGTGACTAAGGAATTTCCTCAGAGCCAGGCTGGTCAGTGGAATATAAAAATGAAATTGGGGGGAAAAAAAAAACGTTTAATTAACATTTAGGAAAGGTTTAAAAACAAACACTCTTGTTCATTTTTTATTATCTGAATTATTAGCTCATAGAAGGCTAAGTATAGTCATGGACTTTTGAAAGATATAATTTAGAATGTTTCATGAAAGTGTGTTGATGTTTTTTAAATAAAAATTTAATGGATTCTGTTCTAAGCACTTGATACACCAGTCAGCAATTAAACTGACTCCTAAGTGGATCTCATGGTGTAAAAAAAAAAAAAAAAAAAAAGTCTCTCGATAATCAAATTGCTTTTATTTGATCATAATTCTAACCCCAATTAAGTGACCAGACTGCTCCTATCTAGGAGATCCAAGAAAATTTTCATTTACTAAATTTTTTTCTTTCATCTTTAAATAAAAATTGTCCATCTGCTATAGCAAGTGGTTAAAAAAAAGAAAAAGAAAAAAGTACTTTACTTTGTTTTCTTTCTATCATCAGAGACCTGTTTGTCTTTTCAAGTTTCACTAGAGACACACAGGTCACCAAATTCTAATGACCAAATGTCCTAACTGTTAAGTCCTTCCAAGAATGGGGATAAAAACTCTCCAGACCAAATACAAATTCAATAGTCATTACTTTCCAAGAACTCTAGTGATGCTTGGATTTTGAAAATGCTGTATAGTGAGTTAAACTAAATGTTTTTTCTCCTTATAACTCAAACATAAAGTAACACTGGCAGAAGTTGAATGAGTCAATGGAGCAGAAAGCAGGGAAGACTGGTGTGAGTAGGTTATAATTACTTTATATTGAGAAGTTCTCTCTGAAAGAATCACATCAGAAGGGTGGTGTATGAAACAGGCACTCTTTTTTACCCCATATGCTTCATTTATTGTGAGGTTCAAAAGCTTTTTTCCCATTCCTGGTATGAATCTCCATTCTTTAGTACACACATGCCTACATGTGCACCACAGGAGCAAGAAACATAGTTCTCAATGCTAAGCAAGCAACCCCTGCATTTGGTGGATTGTTGCACTGCCCTGAAATGGGTCTCTTTTATTTGTATAGATCTATTCACAGTAAAGAATTGATAAGTGAATAAGCCCCTTTTCGAATACTTGCCCTGGTATGGTAGGGGAATGAATGAGGTAGGAGGTGAGCTCAGGATGGTTAGTAAAAGGATGTTAACTTCTACAATAGTGCCACGGTCAGTTCTCCCTACACCCCTCCCTTTTCCTCCCACCTCAAACCCCCTCTCTGTCGGTGACACACCTAGCCATATGCAGCCACTTTCTAGCATTGTAGGAACAAAAGAGCAGCAGTTTCCCTGCCAACGCTGGTTCCACCACTGAATCATCTTGTGTTACTACAGTGTGGTAGGCAAAGAAAGCCTAGGATATAGAGTCCGTGTTATTATTATCATAATTATAATCTTATAGTATCTTGCAGTGTATCTCCTTTGTACTGTGTTAAGAATTTCACATTTATTTTCTAGTTTAAAACTATAGTAACATCACAGATTAGGGTTATTATTCCTCCTATTTCATAGATTTCATAGAACTATGAGAACATAGAGTCCAGGGACATTTAGAAGCTGTGAAATTCTGGACAAATTACAAAGCTTCTGTGACTTGATTTTCTCCCTTTTACCCCTTTAGGACTTGCTTCTAATTCTAATCTTCTTTTCCATTTCCTTCCCCAACATTCCAACTCAATTTTCTCTGAGTCACTGAAAAATTCTTAACATAGAAAAGCTAGGAGCACCTCCATGATATTACAACTGAAAATGTTTATAATTCTACCCTAATCTTTCAGCTCAAAATAACAGCACCTTCCAAAAACACAAATGGTTGTTCTTTGCATATAATCACATTGTGCAAAATGGCAATGTTCCATTCCTCAAGATTCCCTTCTGTTTAAAACACTATTGTAATATCACTATATATCTTAAGGTCAACTAGACCCACAAAACTGAAATCTTTATTTCAACATCTATCTTCCCAACATTTCTGTCCCCTACCTTCTAACATTCTAAAAAATGTTTTGAGAGTATCTACTACCCATCATTATCACTAGGCTGAAGTGAATCATAGAATCCAAATTAATAATACAAATTGGATTTATAACATAAATGAACAAAATCCTAACGAACTGATGATACTCACATGTCAATGGTAATGCTTCAGACATTCTTAACATCCTCCTTCCATGAATGAAATATACCCTTGCATCCCAAATCATCGTTCTACTTTCTACAACCTGCCTCTAAGTCATTTTCCATGAACGCTTTACAGCTATGGTTTTTTTCTGTGTTTTGTTTTGTTTTGTTGTTGTTTTGTTTGTTTTGTTCTTTTTTGTTTCTTTGGTTTCTGTTTGTTTGTTTGTTTGTTTGTTTCTGAAACCCTATAGAGTAGAACTGAATTGTATCTTAAAAGCCTGGAGCCATGGACTCACCCTTTTATGTGATGTTCCATTTCTTTATTCTGTGAAATCACATTTAAAGTACAAAGAAGTGAATGAAGTCAGAATAGAAAAAGTTGGCAAATTCTACCAACCTTCACCTACTTAATCAAAAATGTCCCAGATCCTTAAACCATTTTGGGACCAAGTTAATTGCACTCTCTAGGACAAATCATCCCAGGTAGATGATTTTCTATTCTTGCCTTTCTGACTCTTAACCTAAAATTTGGAGCATTTGCTCAATTTTCTAAAAATTAACTGCAACATGGTCACAGAAAACAGCATAGGATTTGGAGCTAATGGATTCATATTTGAACTCTGGTTATCCCACTATCAAGCTTCATACTTGGGCAAATGACATAATTTGAGTCTCTATTTTTTGTCTATAGTATTAATAATATGCAATATATGGGGTTGTTTTCAGGATTAATTAATCAAAATAAGATTGTCCTATAAATTATAAAGAAATTCAAAGGTAACAAAGTGACAAAGTTTACCTTAAGATTTTCACCCATTGATGATACTTTCATATCATTATAGAATCTTGCAAAATTTCATTTAGTCAAGGTATCTTGGGTTTTTGCTTGTAATCTCTGGCAATTATAAAAATTCAAGCAAGAAAACTAAACTGAGAGCTGGAGACTTCAAAATTACAACACAGAATGAATAACTATGATTGACAAATACTGGCAGTCATTTATCTTTCTTCTAGGGAGAAATATATAATATAATATAATATAATATAATATAATATAATATAATATAATATAATAATATAATACAGTATAATATAATATAACATAAAATAATATGTTTATGTGTATATGAAATATTTACATGCTATTTTTATCAACAAAGTAGACAAAAAAGAAAGGCAACATATGTACAGGATATTGGTCTTATTAACATTGTTTCTCTATGTGAATAACAAATGTTCCCTGTTTATGAGTGACTTAAAATTGTGAAAAGCCCATTCCATTAAGTTAACATCTTACACTACTTTTAGTGCATATAACAAATATATTTTATTTTTAATACAAAAAGTATGTACAATTTTTCAATAGAAACTCTTTCTCTGTTCCCTTTAATAAAAGTTGAAAATATTTGCAGAATATCAGTTTGGAAGTAGGTCACATTATTAGCCTTCCTGGGTTACCAATGTGAAACATCAAGTTGCCTGATAAGGAGATTACCTATTTAATATGCCTGTATGATCTAAGTCATCATAGCCCCACAGGATTTGTGTCCTTCTTTACTCAACCTTCAGCTACCTATAGTTCTCTACAGGTGATGTCTGATGCCAGTAAATTAGGGTAATCTTTCAGGAAAAAAGAGAAGTCATAGAAAGATGACACAGAATCTGGGGGCTGCGTACAAAAAAGAGAAAGAAGTCATTTGGGACAGAGGAGGGGAGGAAAGGAAAATCACAGACTGATTAAAAAAATGTCCTATATATTGAGTGTCTACTGTATGTCAAGGATAATACATTATTGACTTTTGCAAGAATCCTTCAGGGAAGACATTATAATCTCCATTTTAGAGATAAGAAAATAAGCTCAGAGGAGCATGGGTGGCTCAGTCTGTTAAGTGCCCTCCAATTCTTGTTTCAGCTCAGGCATGATCTCGTGGTTCGTGAGATGGAGCCCCCTAGAGCGCAGAGCCTGCTTCAGATTCTCTCTCTTCTCTCTCTCTGCCCCTCCCCCCACTAGCACTTTCTCTTTCAAAATAAATAAATAAGCATTTTAAAAATGGAAAGAAGCTCAAACAAATTAATATACGATAAATAAATAACTTTCCCTGGTCCCACAGACACTAAGTGTTTGGGGTAGGATTCAAAGCCAGCTCTGTTTGTCCCCAAATGTCATTTTTTCTCTCTCTCATCCAAACAAGTTGCCCACCTATTTTTTGAGTTGCTTCTCAATTTTGAATAGATAGGGTTTTGGGGGTAGTTGACAATATTATAGCCAGGTATCTGGACATGTCTATATATTGGATTGCCCATTATTCCTTCTCTCCGCAGGAAAATAGGAATGGAAGTGCTAATTAACTAATAACTGTGCAAGTGCTTGAAATAAAGTCCTAGGAAAAGATTACTTGAAAGACCTAATAACTTCTAAAGCTTTATCTTAGGACTAATGGGATCAAGAGACAGAGACAGAAATAGAGAGAGAGGAGATATGAGTGCGAGTGTTAGCCAAGGTCTAAGGAACCACAAGACTACTTACCAATTTACCCACAAGAAAGCAGAAAAAAGAATAATAAATAAGCATAGCTTTGCACCTTTTAAGGAATAAAAGTGTACCTTGTTCACTGATCACGGTTAGATCTCAGGACTAGAATAGAATTCCTTCCCCCTTCCGTGGGAGTGTGAATGAAGAGGGCAGAAGACTAGCCGTGGGACTGGTCTGAGAAAACATGAATAAAATTGCCCTTCCCTCTCAGGTATACAATCTTGTCCTATATGGCACTAGCTTTACCTCTTGCTCCTGTACCTCTTGTTCCTCACCACATTCCTGCCTTGTACTCCATGGCGAAAAAAGCCCCCAGTCCTGAAGTGATAGTCACAATTTTGTTTCCTAGAATAGACAATCATGCTGACCATGACTTACAGACTTCCCCTCAGCCCACTTCTCTTCCTCTCTACGGCACACTCCTTTCTTTGAATTCCTTCTACCTTCACTTAAAAGATTCCACATCCTATAGAAATCCCCTATAGGGAGAGATGATTACCCAGCCATGAATAATCATGCCCTAAGAAAGCATGCCCGTAACTTTGCACATGCCTAGACGTGTTTATGTGTGCAGTGTGTGGGAGAAGAAGCAGGTAAGTAGACAAATATTAATCGGGGAAAGGCTAAGCTGACCCCCACTTTGGTTACAATTCAAAGATTGTATAGTGCTCTCAGTTTGCCTTTAGAAAACCTATGCATCCCGGAAAAGGATTGAAAATAGACAAAGGGCTGGATCTAACTTAGAAAGGAGGAAAAATAAAGCAATTTAACTTCAATGTGCCATTTTTAAGTATAGTTATTGAAGATTTTTTACCTTTCTGAACGTAATTCCTCAGGGAGAAGAATTTACTGCATTGTTATGATAACAATTCAGGTCCCAACTGACTTAACTAAAAAATAAAGTTTAAACATTTCCACATAAGAATTCACCAACCTTGTGCAACTTTTACCATGCTATTTCTGTTGCTTTAACCTTTTGAATCGGCAGTCAGATCAGCTAGCCATTAAGTTTGCTTCTTAAGAGTTTCACTCACCTGAAATATACATGCTGGGTTAAATAAATCTTCAAAAATGAATAAAGAAAAAGAAAAGGCAGAACACTGTGAAGTTTCCCATAAAATAACTGTCACCTTTTAAAACAAATTTTGTATGCTATGAAAGAATTTAAAGCAGTAGTTCAAAAGGGGGAAAAATGGCTTTGTAAAAAAAGGAACTATAATTCAATGATTTCCCTTGTCATTTTTTAACAAAATCTTTTTTAAGTTTATTTCTTTATTTTGAGAGAGAGAGACAGAGAACACGAGTGGGGGAGAAACAGAGAGAGAGAGAGAGAGAGAGAGAGAGAGAGAGAGAGAGAATCCCAAGCAGGCTCCTTGTTGTTGGCACAGAGCCCAACGCAGAGCTCGCACTCATGAACCATGAGCTCACGATCTGAGCCAAAATCATGAGTCAGACGCTAAACCAACTGAGCCACCCAGGCACCCCCACAAACATCTTTGATTAAAAATATTCGGTACTTTCAAACACATCTTAAATGGAACCCAAAAGCATCTCAAAGTGACTTCTCAGATTAAAAATTTAATTGATTAGAAATTGTTTAAATTATCAAAATAATGGCTCACTGGACATTTTTAAATGCATGTTATTTTTCATGTATCAATTCATTCATTCACAAAATACTATACAACACTGTGTAAAGAGGCCACCTCTCTGTTAAGAACTAAAATGCAAGAAAACAGAACCCTTGTCCTTATAGAATATTAGGATACATGAAATTCAAAGGTTTAGGCTCCAGAATGGCCAAAAACAGGCCTGCTATCTTACATCTCATCTCTGTTCCCTTACATCTATTCTAGAACTCTGAACACCCACACAAAAAGCACCCCTACTGAATTTTTGTGATGGTGAGCATTCCCAAAGCACATGTAACCAAGGTTCCTATATTGCTTTCAAGTTTTTTTTCAAATAGGTACAGATATATAGATATAGATATAGATACAGATATAGATATAGATATAGATATAGATATAGATATAGATATAGACATATATTTATTTATTTTAAATTTTTATTTAGATTTTAGTTAATTAATATGTAGTATAATATTGGCTTCAGGAGTAGAATTTAGTGATTCATCACTTACTTATAATACCCAGTGCTCATCATAACAAGTGTCCTCCTTAATACCCATTTAGACCCTTCCCTGCCTACCTCCCTCCATCAACCCTCAGTTTGTTCTCTATCATTAAGAGTCTCTTATGGTTTGCTTTTTTGTTCAAGTTTTTTTTTAATTAACAAATAGAGGATTTCTTTTACAACTTTTTTGCATTATTATTTTACTTAGTAAATTCTTTTTAAGAAACATTTAAATTAAATCTTAATTATTTCTAAATTATCATAAAAATTAATGAAATTTATTATAAAGAAGGAGTTTCTTAACGGAGGAGCTGCACACTCTAATATCAGACCTACCTATAAATATGCTGCCCAGGGTACACCATTCACACTCATCTCATGAGACCCAAGGAAGTTACACAAAAATGTAGAGAGGGCAGACTAAGTGTTCTGCAAATGATATTAATTACAGTTACATGAGATCTTTCCAAATAAGAAAGTGCATATTAAGAAAATAGAAGGAAGGGCGCCTGGGTGGCTCAGTCGGTTAAGCATCCGACTTCAGCTCAGGTCATGATCTCACAGTCTGTGAGTTCAAGCCCCGCGTCAGGCTCTGTGCTGACAGCTCAGAGCCTGGAGCTTGCTTCAGATTCTCTGTCTCCCTCTCTCTCTGCCCCTCCCCTGCTCATGCTCTGTCTCTCTCTGTCTCAAAAATAAATAAAAACTTAAAAAAAAAAAAGAAAGAAAATAGAAGGAAAATATAGCCAGATGGAGATTTTTCTGGGTTTACATGTACTTTTTGTGCTAACTTGGAAAGCTTATAAAATTAGGGTACATTAGCAAAAGCTTTCATCAATAAAAAAACCTTTGTGCTAGAGTACGCCTGCCCGTTGCCTTTTTATAGCATTTTAGATGGGAGTAGTAGATCTGCATTTTTCTTTCTTCACTAACATCATCAAGCAGTCCAAAAATAAGGGGTTTCTGAAGTTCCTGCTAATCCACCTTATAAATTAACACATGTACAATGGTAGAGAGAAGACTGGCTGTTATAAGTTTGACAGTATCTAGTTATCACTTCTTGGAAAGCTGTAGGTGCATGCAATTAACACTCAATAAGAACATTATATTAAAAAATAACACATAATCTACATGTGTTGAAAAACAAGGGAGTTCATTCTGATGAGAAGTTTGGTATGCATAGCGATTTTAAAAATACACTTCCTGTTGATTTGAAAGGTATTTGCTCTCCCCACATTGAAAAGATAAGAGAATTAACAAAGAGTGACTGTAATTAATACTCCACAATCCAGTTGGCAGTGGGGGAGGGGGGCGGTGGGAGGAATTTAGGTAAGAGACAAAGTTTTTCATAATCTTTTCTGATTTTTTTCCTGTCTGTGGAATTCAAATTTAGAATATAGAATCAAGTTTTAGAATTTCAAAAAGTCTTAAGGGGGGTGCCTACATGGCTCAGTCAGTTGAGTGACCGACTCTTGATTTCAGCTCAGGTCAGGATCCCAAGGTCATGGGATTGAGCCCCACGTCAGGCTCTGTGCTAAGCACGGAGCATGTTTAAGATTCTCTCTCTCTCTCTCTCTCTCTCTCTCTCTCTCTCTCCCCCCTCCCCCTCTGCCCCTTTTCCCCACTGGCACTTGCTCACTCTTTCTCTCTCTCTAAAATAAATTTTCAAAAAAAAAAAGTCTTAAGAACCCCATTAAATAAAAGTTAGCTAAGACTCCTCTGTACATGATATGCTTCAGGCATATGGTCAGATGACCTCTGGAAACAAGTTCAGGTGCCATCAAGCTCACTGATTCATAAACTTAGCTATAGGAGAGACAGCTGGCTGTCCATAGGAGAAATTACCACTCCTCATTCCAGCACAAAGCTGTCACTGGGATGTAGCTGTCACAGGCTACATTTCCCACACCCCCTGAATCTTGGTGTATCGTTTGACCAAGTTTGAGTCAATGGAATCTAAGAGAAGGCGATGTGTGCCATTCCACATATGTATGCTCCTACGTGTACTTCCTCTGTCTGCTAGCTGGAAGTAGAAGATTGCAATGGCCTGGTGGATGACACAGCAACAAGATGAAAGAAGATGAAATCTTAATAAAGAGGAGAGCAGGACAACTACTGGGCACCCCTGCATCAGACATTTACCTGACCAGGAAATAGACTTCTCTGTATTAAACCACTAAAATTCAGGGATTTATTTCTTATAGCAGCTACTATTATTACCCTAATGAGCAAAATGCTCAGAATCACTGAGATAAAGCCTATGACTGCAGTTTGTCAAAGTTCTCTCTTGATTCTCAAGCAGGCAACCCAGCACCTATCCATGGCTCCAAGTCTGTAAAACTCAACTCAGAAACAAGAGAGGACATTCGTGCCCACAGAGGAAAGTGGCTTGTCTAGAACTACACAGCTGAACAGTGGAAGACTAGGAAGCGAAGCCGGGTGCCCTAAAGAGTTCAGTCTAAAGGAAAACAAGAAGACAGGACTCTATAGGAAAACCAGCAAGGATATATTTTGAAACCAGCTCAGGTTAACACAGTATATGCTCGTTTCACTAACAATCACTAGAAATTGATTGTGTTAAGAACTGTAGATAATGTTTCATTCAGTTTATGAAAACACTGCAGTCCTGAGTGCTGGCGCTGTGCTGAGAAGTTTAATTTCTCCTAACCCTGTGAAATAGGTATTATGATAGCTGCTTTTGCTGATGAGACAGCTGAAGTTCTAAAGAAGGAAAGAAACCTGCTCAAGATCCAGGCTCATAAGTACAGGTCTGTATGGAGTCAAATTCCACACATCTCATGCTAACCAGCTACTAATGCACTCATAAGAATCCTGGAAAAATCCTCATTGCATATGCTTGTAATGAACATATAAGACACGGCATAGCCACACGATTCAGTTGGTGTGTATGGGGCACATACGTGCAGGTTTTCCTGGTATTGGTTCATGGCACAAATAATGTGTACTCAGAACACGCATGTGTGTGAGGAAGTTCATTGGCAAATGAACTCTGGCTATCAGAGTCCTGCTCATCTGGGTCATCCAAGCTCTAATACACCAGGCACTGACAGTCCTTCATTACCAAGGGCCTGCTACATATAGTTCAGCATTAGCATCCAAAGTCTCTTTTGAAGGGCCTCAGACACACAGGAATGCCCACATGACAGTATTGCCTAGTGATTAAGAGCATATGCTCTGGAGCCAGATTCTGGATTTAATTTCTGGCATAGCTACATACTGGTTATATGATCTTGGATAAGTTATGTAACTTCTTTGAGTCTTGGTTTCCCCATTTGCAAAATGACGGTGATAATAGTGCCTATCTTAAATGTATTGCTGCAGGTTAATATTTATAGAAGCGTTGAACTGTGTCTGGCACATGGTAATCTGCTATATAGATGTTTGTTTTAAAATATAATAAAAATGTAGAACATTCTCTTGACCCAAAAATTAAGCAATGAACACCAGAGGCATTAAAGAGACGCCATATGCATTCCTAAAATGACTTATATCAGCAACTCAAAGTTTAACACAAATATAAAGCCTAGAGCTTTCTAAAGTATATTCCACAAAACATCTCCAGAAAATGTTTTGCAAGGAAAGGCTATCACCAAATAAGTCTGGAAAACATACCTCTTGAAAGCTACGAAATGCCCCAGTCAGATCTCCTCTCGTGGGGGCATAGACCCACTACCATGTTTGCACAGAAAAGATGCTTTTCCACAGGCTGCTGACGTTTGCACAGAAACGTTTTCCACAGGCTCTGATGTTTGCACAGAAAAGATGCTTTTCCACAGGCTGCTGATGGCCAATACAGGAGCACAGCAAAAGTACTCCTGCAAGACACAGGATCCTTCCGATGCACAATTTTTAGCCCAAACTCCCCATCAACCTGATTAAAACTTTCTTAGAACTTCACTGCAATCTGAGATTCTTTCTATTTATGTCTCCCTTGCTCCTTCTCCTCTATAAATTTCAGACTGCATTGTAGTCTTAAGGCTCTCCCCACCTTCTCCTCCTCCCTTGCCTTTATGATTCACAGGCCTTCACTCCCTCTCCCCTAAAAAAACATCCCCTGAACATCTAATCCCATCTTGGCATTTAATTCTTAGAATTCACGAACCATCACAAATAGGGATAGGGGTGATATGAGAAGACAGAAAGTGGGAATTGGGGGACCTACACACTCATGGCTGAGCAGAAAAAGAATACACCATCCTACTTGATGTGTGGGCTGTGGAAGGTCCCTGTTTGAGGTGGTGGTCCAACAGCTAAAGACTTTATTAGAGGTAATGGAGAGGAATGCCTGTGGTACAGACATTCAGGCATTTGAAAGAAATGATGGAACAATGTCTATGACAGGGAGTTGTCTGGTTGCTGCTAAATTGGGTTCTGCCATGCCAAAGGATAATGAGGAACTGGGGATCATAATAAGCCGTTGACGACTAACATAGGAGAGAGCAAGAGAACCTCACTGACAGTTTGAAAAGAGGCCCTTATCTCCTGTAAGTCTTGCTGAAGTAGCCCCCTCTTCCACAAAAAGAACCAGCCCTTCTCTCGTGTTTACAAATGCTGCCGAAACCTCTTCCCCAATGCTGCCCCACCCTCTCTTCTGGCTGTCAGGCAGGCAACTGAAGTTAAATCTCAGCATAACTCTGCTGGAGACATGTTGGATCTGATAAGAAAGGAAAGAGATATTATACTGAAGTTGCTGCAAGAATTAGCTAGCATATACTACATGGGATTAAATTTTGAGGGGGCTTAATGAAGAGTGTCAGAATATAAGACTGGATATGCAAGAATTCATTGATTTGGAGAAATGGGATTTAATACCCTGGCAAGGATGCCAAGGGACAGGGTTTTATGCTTTGTGGTGGCTCAGAGCAGTCTGGAGGAAGCAATAGTTAATGCAGAGCAAAATGGATATGTTTGAGTTGCCCTCACAGATGGGAGAAAAAATAAAGAAGCTGAGGAAAGTAAGCATTCTCTAATGGTTATATTACATATAATTATATCCAAGGAATTTTGTTCCATGGGAATCCCAGAGGACATACCAACCATTATCAGGAATATGCTAGTAAGAGGGACAGCAGCATCACATAATTGTTCAGTGATGATTCTCCGCTAACTATACCTGACCATAGGAGAGGCAGTTATAGTGATGAGCTTATTAATATCCAAGGGGATGATGGAACTCTGATGAGGCTTTACCTATATAAGCCAGGAAATGGAATTGCTGTACCAAACAAAGCAGTTGGAGGATCAGTCAAGGAGGTCAAATTAAAGGAAGTTGTAGGCATGGCTTTCCCAGAGAAGCTGGAAAAAAGCAAGAATGAAAAAAGCAGAAGGGTGAAGGGAATCGTCCCAATAAAAGTCACAATCTCTCGCTCAGTTCACAGACCTAAGCCAAATTGGAAATCTTTGACTGAAAAACTGACTGTATTCTCAGAAGAAAGGACCCTGCCCTTCCTTGATCCTTCCCCAATGGGACCTGCAGCCATATGCTTATGTAACTGTAACACTGGGAAAAAATGCCCATACCCTTCAAGGACTATTGAACATAGGTTCTGAATTGACACTGATATCTGGAAAACCAAAGTATCATTATGTTTTCTCTGTTGAAGTGGGGGCTTATAATGATCAGGAATAAATGAATACCCAGATAATCTCCAGTTTATAGTGGGGCCCTCAGGTCCATGGATCTACCCAGTAGTGATTTCTCTAGTCTCTGAGTGTATAGTTGGAATTGATATTCTTGGCAGTTGGAGTCACCACCACATTGGGTCATTGGTCTTAGGAAAGAACAAATGGAAACTTCTGAAACTGCCCCCTCAATCTCCATTCAAAATAGTAAATAAAATATATATTTTATCCTAGTGGTGGGAGATGATGTCACTATTAAAGTGCCTATTGCCACTTAAAATCCCAAGGTATTCAGGGGTGGCCCTGTTATCACCTCTATTTAATTCCCTAGAGGAGTTCTTGCAGAAACCAGATAGACCCTGAAGAATAACTGTAGATTACCACAGGCTCAGCCAAGTAATAGCCCTCATTTCCACAGCTGTGCTGGATGTAGCCTTACTAGAGTAGATTAGTAAGGCTTTAAAAGTAGCATGTTGTCACTGCCCTGGCAAATGTGCTCTTTTTGTTACAAATAGAAATGAGGATCACAGACAGTTCCCATTCACATGGGATGAACAATATTCATTTATAGCTGCACCTCAAAGCTATTATTTCTCCCATATCCTATTTTAGTAAAATCCAAAGAGATCTGGATTGTCTGGTCATCCTACAGAACATCACTTTGATCTGTTACATCAGTGACATAATTCTGCTGCAAAAGGATAAGCAAGAGGTGACTAGCATGCTGGATGCCTTAGTATGCCCATGTGCTATAATGACTCAATGACTCCACTTCAGAAAGTTCTCAGGGATCTAATCCGATTTTGGCACTGGCTTTGCTGAAGACTACAATTAAAGCAGTGCCACAATCCCCTTTGGAACATCATATTTGTCTTTAGAATTTTAAAGATCCTGAGAAGTATATGCAGTTAAAAGAGAGGAAAAAAAATTGTTTAACTTTGTTCAATCCCAAATTTCCAAAACATATCTTACCTCTGAATCTTTTTTGAATTATCACCAATGAAATGCTCTATTGATGTGAACACTGCTCTTCCCAGTTGTGTCTCACTGCTTGGTGTGTATTGATTTTGTTTTCCCAGATGGATTCTCCCAGTTCCTGCCAATTCCCATCTGTTCCGCTCTCCCAGTTCTGTGATCTCCACAAAATATTTCCTGACTATGCTCTCCCATTGGGAACTCACTTCTGAATTCTGATGGAAATTTTAGCCTGCCTAGTTATTTACCATTTTCAGTTACTAGACAACTTATGAGCACAGGTGCAATCTCTCCAAACTAAATTATAAACTTCTAAAGTATTTTTGGTATTTTTGTGTTCTTTTGGGATTTTTGTGTTCTCTTTTGGTATTTTTGGTATTTTTGTGTTCTCTTTTACCTTTCTTTTGGTATTTTTGTGTTCTCTTTTATCTTTCATAAAATAAAGCACCCAACACAGAGGTTTTGTAGATTTTTTAAAAAAACAGTTGATTGATGGATAAATTACAACCAAATAATATTCCTGCTTCCACAGTTATTACATAGAAACTAACTCAGTGGTTCTCAAACATTGGTGTGCATCAAATTCATCTGGTGGGCTTGTTAACCATATTGCTGGCCTTATTCTCAGTGTCTGACTCAGTAATTCTGGATGGCTCTCGAAAATTTTCATTTTTTGAATGTTTATTTCTTTTTGAGAGAGAGAGAGTGTGTGTGTGTGCACATGAACAGGGGAGGGTCAGAGAGAGAGGGGGACAGAGGATCTGAAGCAGGCTCTGCACTGACAACACAGAGCCTGATGTGGAACTGGAACTCATGAACCCACGAGATCATGACCTAAGCTGAAGTTGGACACTTAACCAACTGAACCACATAGGCACCCCAAGAATTTTCATTTCTAACAAGTTCCCAGGCACAATGATGTTTCAGGGACTACTCTTTGAGAACCACTGAACTAGATAAATGAAAACAGTATTTTTGGTCATCCTTTTATTAATGACCATATTTTCTCAAAGAAATTTCATCATACACAACTTTTAGGTAACATTTAAAACTAGAAATGTGGCTACCCATCACTTAAAAATAACATGCCTCATGAAAGTGCTCATCTATTTTATCCATTATCATGTACCAAGAAGAGTCTTCTCTCCGTAATACCTACGGTAACTATATAATTAATTATCCAAACTGGGATGCCTTTGTTCAGGGACATGCTAAACTGGAAAAAATGCTAGGACTTCAGGCATACACCTGGACTGTCCTAGAAATATCAGGATATAAGGTCCCTATCTGTGCCTATCTATTGCACCCCCAACATCTCCTCTCCTTGGATTTATTCCTTTCTTCATCAGTCACCAGCGCTGCCATCCCATGGACACTCTGTTCTAAAAAAGAAATGAGCAAGTCTCCATCTTATCATTTATAGCTAGCCCATTCCCTCTGTATCTGTCTCTCCATGTTTATTTTCTCTTTTACCACTATTTCACTATGCATCTTTCCTTTTATTTGGGACCTTGCAGAGGATGAGCTAACTAATGAAGGACAGAAATCAGGTAAGAATCAAAATAGCTTTAGTGCTTGTAATTTTGATTTAAGAATTTGGTTTGGGCTCAAGACAAACATAGGCTTTCCTACTTTCTATGGGAAGAGTGTCCCTACACAGGGGCAAGCCCTGCCCAGTGTGCTTACCTCAAGAAGAGGAGGAGAAAGGTCTTGGTCTGCAGGAGAGCTGGGCAGAAATAAAGAGCAAAATCACAACTCGAGAGGGCATGCTTAGTCATCCTTTCCACCTCACCAGTCAATAGATCCTTTCTGCTGGAACATATGCATGAGAAGATGGAGAGATAGGTAAAAATTTTTCCCAGTATCTGTGAAGTTCCCATTTTATGAGCCAAGGCAAAGGTACAGAGAAAGAGTGATAAAAAATGTTTGCCTTTTCCTGTGTTTACTCTCAACTCTCATTTCACCTTCTAATTATAGTACATCACATCTATATACACATCATTTTTTAAATGTGCATTATTAACACATATAACATGCCATTGAGATGGAAGTAGAGGTGATAGCAATGTTTATGATAATGGTTAACATTTACTGAGCAGTACAGGGGCACCTGGGTGGCTCAGTTGGTTAAGCGTCCGACTTTGGCTCAGGTCATGATCTCACAGTTCGTGAGTTCAAGCCCCTCACTAGGATCTGGGCTGACAGCCCAGAGCCTGAGTCAGATTCTGTGTCTCCCTCTCTCTCTGCCTCTCTCCCGTTCATGCTTTCCCTCTATCAAAAATAAACATTAAAAAATTTTTGTTTTTAATTTACTGGGCAGTACAAAGCTCAGACATTCTTCTAAAAGCTATATATGTAGTAATTCATTTAATTCTCACAGCAATGGTATAATACCCTAAGGCACGAAGAGTTAGATAACATTGCCAAACTATGCAGCTATTAAGTGGCAGAGCCAGGACTTGAACCAAGACCAGCAAACCCATGTTCTAAACTCCCATGCTATATTGGCTTAGGATAACATGCCTGCCCTTAAACAACTTACAACCTAGTAGGACACTTAAACCAGAAACACTGTAGGGCAGTACCAACTTAATGCAATATGTGTTCAATATAAGACTATGTGGCTTCTTGCAGAAAACATTTGGCTCAGAGTCCTTAAATTCTTCCCTAGACAGAACTGTGCCCATATCTGGATGCTAAATGGGGACTGAGAGATATTAGTCAATGTATTAGAAAGTTCAATATAGAGAAGCACTTATTCTGAAAGATTAAAGGTAGACAATTCCTAAACATATTCCATTTGTTGGTTGAATTAAAGACCTGGCCAAAGAAGCTGAGACAGTTAAGACAATATAAGATCAAAGTTTCAGTTGGATTTTAAATCATTGATTTGAAAGGCTCAAGATAAAATCGAGAGGAAAACTGTAACACAGACTCTGAAGTGATAAAGATAGAGATATGCCATGGAAACTGAAAAATAATGACAAAGTAGATGTCGTTAATGGATAATATAGACATCAAAAAAAAAAAAAAGGAAACAGGTGGAAAGAGAATGAAACTGGACAAAGAATATATGAATAGATAAATGCATAGGAGGAGAAGCCCAAATCGCCAGCATCAATATGAAAATATTTTCAAGCCACTAATGATGAGAGATACACAAATCAAAACATTGAGTCACAGAATACCATTAGCATGACAAAAAAACATGAGAAAGGGTGATAAAACCAAGTGTAAAAAATGTTATGAAGAGATTAACTGGGTCATATATTGCTGGTAAACTGGGTCAGCTACTCAAGAAAGCAAACTGGCAATATTTTGTGAAAATCAAGCATGCAAATTTCTTATGACCCAGAAATTACAGTCCAGGGTATCTTTCTCAGAGAAATGCTTGCACGGGTCCAAAAGGGGACAGGAATGTTCGTTAAAGTAGTGCCAGATGGAGTTTAGAATTTGGTAGAATACAAAGGAAAACAACCTAGAGTAGATATACAAACTAGAATAAAATTTTAAAACATGGCATTGAAAGAAAAAGTAAGAATAAATCGATTTATAGAATAATGACATATACATATACCAAAAACCCACATATGCACAAAACATATACCAATGGCTTTTACCTACATTCCAAAAAAGAAAGGTGCTTGTAATGGTCATCGATGACCACCATTTGCTACATGCACCACCTCCATCCACTCCACCTCTGGGGTGACCTGCAAATAGCCCCTTGGCACAAGTAAATTAACTCCCTCCTGTTGCACTTTCTTCACTTGGCTTTAGTGCACCATACTCTCCTGGGTATTTTCCTCTGCTACTGGCTGCCGTGTCTGGGTCTCTTTGTTTGCTTGCAGTTATTTAATTTCCCAAGTGCTAGATGTCACAGTGCCTCAGGTGGAAGACCTCAAATCTCTTCCCTTTTCTAACTATATTCACACCCTTAGTTATCTCACTCAGGCTCATGGCTTTAAATAGCATATAAGTCCTAATGACTAGCAATTTTGTATCACTAGCCCAGAACCTGCTCTGAATTCAGACTTGTATATCCATCTGCATGCTTAAAATCTCCACATCCATGATGATCAGCAACTCAAATTTAATATATACAAAAATAAAATTACATCTCGATGACTCCCACCCCAAATTGACCGCTTCTGTGGGTTTCCTCATCTTAAAAAATGGCAGATCCGTTATCCGTTTTTCCAGTTGCTTGGTCCAACTCTTTCATACCTTCCGTCCAGTATATTGACAAAACCTATTGCTTCTAATCACAAAATATATCAATAATCTGGCCACTTTTCACTTCTACAATTCCTTCTACCCTAGTCCAGTCCCTTCTTATTTCTCCCCTGAATGACTGCAGTAGGTTCCCAGTTCTATCTGTGCCCACCTTGAGTATATTCTACATATAGCAACCAGAGAACCCCTTTTAAAATATCACTTCAATTATATGTGTAACGGAAAATTTTCATAAAAACACTAACTTTCAGTACATACAATTTAATTTAATATTTTTTATTCTATTACATTTTTTGAAAGGCAGCTCACAACCCATTAGATTGATTTCATGACCCCCCAGTGGGTCACAGCACACGTTTTGAAATGTACTGGTTTAGGAAGAGGTAAGGATGGTGAGAGTGTTGAAAGTAGTAGGTAAACTGGATAATAAGAAAAAGGGAACCAAGAGGTGGGAAAAGCAATGATAATTATTATATTAATGATTTACTTATATATACTGAATATTTTCTATATGCTAGGAACTGTATTAAATACTTTAATGTCTTGACCCTTTAATCCTTAGACAGATTGTCATATGATGACCCTGAGGTTTTGCCAAGGTAAAAATGGCAAGTAAGTTGTGGACCGAGAACTGTAACCCAGCTCCATATGATTTCAGTGCCCTTTTTCTATAACCAGGACAGCATGTTTCCTTCATGTATGTCCCAATATTATTCTATAAATTTTTACATAAAAATGCAGATAATTATACACCTGAAACTAATATAACATTGTATGTTTACTATACTAGAATTAAAACAAAATTTTAAAAATTTTTAAATAAAATTTTCAAAATGTAGATAATGGCCCCATTTTTCCTATTTCAACTTGCTGTCATGTAATTGTCATGACCAAGATTTGTTTCAAAATATTATCAAAAATATTTACATTAAAAGGATTATTTCAGAACATTATTATTCTATAGATTTTCCCCTTTAAATAAGGCAAATGTCAACATTTGCAGATACACTTAGAAGGCACTAAATATTATTTATGCTAGAAGATAAGCAATTTTATGTCTGAAGAGGCTAGGAACTATTCGGATGATTAGTTACTTGGTTTCATTTTAGCACAATCAAAAGATTGTGACAAATCAATATGTTTATCCCAATTTTTCAACTTCTCTTGTGATAAACAGTCCTTTCCACAACTTGTTTGTGTGCAGTGTGTTCCTTTTTAAGCAGAGAGAAACCATTAGGTATTCAATACAAAAGCTTGTAAATGTTAATTTGTCATGGACCAGAGATTGACTGACAGGAAAGAATGAAAGGTGGCAGACTGCTTTTAGCTTCAGCATAAGAAAAGGAAAAGAAAATGGAGCTAACCAAAGAAGTATAGAGGAATGAATAAACCATCTGAAAATGGAGAGGAATGGGGGAATGTAAGAGGGGTAATACTGGGCCAAAAGATTAATTAAATAATAAAACATGGAACATAAAAAGAGAGAATTCAATGTTTTCTCCCTCCAATTTAGGTAAAATCATGGAGCATGGCCTCACGTAGAGGAGCCTAAATGGACAAAGATGGGACTAAATTCAGAGGGCTATTCGAAGCAAACCAAATCCTCTTTGAACTACTTAAGAAAGAAGCCTGAGCGAGAAAGGTTCTGGCTTAAGTTGGAAGTAAAAGCAATAAAAGGATTGAATAAAGAAGGAACTCCTCCGAGGAAAATAATTCTGTAACCACCTGATTCAGTCATGGCCCAGCCTTCACTGTCTGTGCGAGACACTGTGCTGAATGCTTGGGAAACAGAAATAAGACCCAGTCCTTGTCCTCGAAGGATTCACAATTCTATTGGGAGAATCACACTAGTACGCAGCCCATCACAACACACTGAGGTAATTGCTAGGACAGAATATACCAGGGGCCTTGAAAGGAGAAACAAAGGGGATGCGAGCATGCAGATACACAACATTCTAACCCAGAAGGAAGAGGCTTGGGAGAGAATAAACCAGTGACCTTTCCTAAAAAGAGAAGTTACTTAGGAAGGAGGGCATAGAGTGCCTTCAAAACAGCGGGGATAAAGCATGGAAAGGCAAATTGGTGAGAGAGAGAATAACAGGTGCACAGAGGATAAAGCAGTTGTGTGATGATACTGGAGAGGTAAACTGGGGTCAGGACAAAAGAAGCCATCAATAGGATGCCAAGGAGTTTGGACTCCATCCCAAAGACTACAAGTGATGTTAAATACTTAAATCAGGGAACGATGTGCTTTGATATGGCAATCTGAAAAACAAATGGGAATAGAGACCAGAATGAGGGAGATAAAATTGCAAGGATGAAGTAAAGAAAGTCAGACAGCAGTTGTGGCAGTAATCCAACTAAGAAATGATGAAGACTTGGGGCGCCTGGGTGGCTCAGTTGGTTAAACAGTCAACTCTTGATTTTGGCTCAGGTCATAATCTCCTGGTTCATGAGTTCAAGCCACACATCTGGCTCTGCACTCACAGCAAGAAGCCTGCTTCCTCTCTCTGCCCTTTCCCTGCTCGCACATATGTGCTCTCTCTCACTCACTCTCTCTCAAACACAAATAAATGTTAAAAACATTTTAAGAAAAGAAATGATGAAGGCTTTAAATAAGGCAGGAGCTATAGAGATGGAGATACGGGGACAGAGTCAAACGTACTGAAGAGATAAAATAGCAAAACATGGTGACCAAGTTATGGATATGTGTATTTGTAAATTTCAGATGTGTGGCTTGAGTGATAGTGCAGTAATTTGGGGTGCCATTCCCCATGACAGTAAATTTAGAGGAAGTCCATATAGGGAGAGACCAGAGGATGATGATGAACTCATCTTTGGACATAAGGAGTTTGTGTTGCCTTGGGATGTTCAAGTGTAGATGTGTGGATGAGAGCTCAGGAGAGATCACTGGTGAAGGCAGAATCCTTGAGAGGGAGTGACATTCCCCCAAGGAGAGTGGAAAAAGTCAGAAATAAAGCACAGTGAGTAAGGAACTTGCCAAATGGCATCTAAGGAGCTAGCGGATGGAAAGGGATGGTCAAAGGAGACTGAAAAAGACTTTCCAAAGCAAAAGGGAATATAACAGAGGGAATAGTAAATGGAGAGAACAGAATGAGAGAAAACCAGGGGGAAAAAAGAATGTTTAACAGAGACAAATTCAGCAGAGGAGCAAATAAACAAGGACAGAAATGTACCTATTAGGTATAGCAACTAGGAGGTATATTACCAGACAGGTTCGGGCACAGAATGCCAAAAATCTGATTACAGTGGATTAAAGAGTGAATCAGTGATAACAGCACTTTTATTCCACCACCCTTCTACCAGAAAGATTTGGCCCATTATGTCATCACTCATTTGTTACTGGTACTGCCATTTGAAAAGAAGCTTTTGCTGGATGTGTCAGTATTTCTCCATTTTTCCATAAAGAACCATTTTTTTTGTTTGCTTTAATGAGAATATTTTAAGTTCTACTTTCGTAGCAAATTTCAATTTTTAATACAGCTTTATCACCTATAGACACTATGTTATACATCAGATCCTCAGGCCTTATTCACCTCATAACCAAAAATTTGTGTTCTTTTACCAACTTCTCCCTATTTCCACTATCCCTGCCCCCAGCACCCAGTTTACTACACTCTCTATGAGTTTGATTTTTTGTTTCTTTGTTTCCACATATAATTGATACCATGTGGTATTTGTCTTTCTCTGTTGGGCTTCTTTCATTCTCTCTCTCTCTCTCTCTCTCTCTCTCTCTCTCTCTCTTTATTTGAAAGAGCACAAGCCTGCACGAGCAGGGCAGGGACAGAGGAAGAAGGAAAGAGAGAATCTTAAGCAGACTCGACATCCAGCACAGAGCCCAGCACCAGGATCTATCTCATGACTGTGAAATCATGATCTGAGCCAACATTAAGAGTTGGGTGCTTAACCGACGGAGCGACCCAGGCACCCCTCTGTTGGGTTTATTTCATTTAGCACAATGCCTTCTAGTTTCATCCATGTTTTTACAAATGACAGGACTTACTTTCTGTTTTAAGGCTGAATAATATTCTAATATAGATAATACATTATGTTATATTACATATAATTATAATACATATAGTGGAATGCACATATCACATTTTTTTTAATCATTCATGCATTGACAGACACTTAGGTTGTTTCCATACCTTGATTATTGTGAATTATGCTGCTATGAACACGGGAGTGCAGATAGCTCTTCGAAATAATGATTTCATTTCCTTTGGATCTATATCTGGAAGTTGGATTGCTGGATATGGAAGTTCTATGTTTAATTTCTTAAGGAATCTTCATATTGTTTTCCTTACTGGGTGTGCCACTTTATATTCCCACCAACAGGGTACAAGGGTTCCCCTTTCTCCATATCCTCATCAGCACTTATTATCTCTTGCCTGTTTTTATAATAGACATCCTCACAAGAATGAAATGCTAATGCATTGAGGTTTGTATTTTCAGTTCCCTGATGATTAGTGATGTTGAGAACCCTTTGAAGTTGCTCTTTGATATCTCTATGCCTTCATTGGAAAAATGCCTATTTAGTCCTTTGCTCATTTTTTAAATTGGTTGTTTTGTTTTGTTTTTCACTATTGAGTTATAGGAGATCCTCATAAATTTTGAGTATTAAGCCTTTATTGGATATGTGATTTGAAGATTATTTTCTCCTATTCAGTAGCTTGCCTTTTCATTTTGTTAATAGTTTCCTTTGCTGTACAGAAGCTTTCCAGGGTGATGTCATCCCACTCATTTATTTTTGTTTTTGTTGCCTTTACAGTTGGAATAAAAAATCACTGCCAAAACTGATGTCAAAGAGCTTACCATCTATGTTTTCTTCCATCTATGCTTTCTTTCTAAATCCATTTAGAGCTGATTTTTGTTTGTGGTGAAAGATAGGGGTCCAGTTTCATTATTTTGCATGTGGATATCAGTTTTCCCAACACCATTTATTGAAAATATTATCCTTTACCCATTGTGTACTCCTGAATCCTTTATCAAAAAATTAACTCACCATAAATTCATCGGTTTACTTCTGAGCTGTTATTTTCTATTGATCCATGTGTCTGCTTTTATGCCAATATGGGACAATTTTTATTACTATAGCTTTGTAATAGACTTTGTAATCAGGAAGTATAATGCCTCCAGTTTTATTCTTTCTCAAGATTTCTTTGGCTAGTTGGGACCTTTTGTAGTTTCATACAAATTTTAGGATTATTCCAGTTCTCTGAAAAAGGCCACAACCTTTTGATTAGAGATTGCATTGACTCTATAGATTGCTTTGGGTGGTACTGAGATTTTAACAATATTAATTTCTTTAATCCATAAACAAGAAATATCTTTCTATTTATTTGTGCCTTCCACAATTTCTTTCATCAGTGTCTTTATGATTTTCAATGTACAGGTCTTTCACCTTTTTGGTTACATTTATTCCTAAGTATTTTATTGTTGGTGCTATTGTAAATGCATTTTTTTCTTTCCACTAGTTCACTTGTAGTTTATACAAATGCAACTGATTTTTTTTTTAATTTTTTAATTTTTTTTTTATATTTGAGAGAAAGAGAGAGAGAGAGAGAGAGAGAGCACAGGCACGGGAGGGGCAGAGGGACAGATTCAGAATCTGAAGCAGGCTCCAGGAACTGAGCTGTCAGCCTAAGCCAGATGCAAGGGCCGAACCCACAAGCAGTGAGATCATGGGCCAAAGTCAGACATTTAATCGACTGAGCCACCCAGGCACCCCAAAATGCAACTGACAATTTTGTGTTCTGATTTCATATCCCGCAACTTTATTGAAATTATGTTAGTACTAGCAGTTTTTTGGTAGAGTCTTCAGACTTTTATATATATATATAAATATATATTTATATATTTATATATATATATATATATACTATCATGTCATCTGCAAATAGAAACAATTTATTTCTTCCTTTACAATTTTGATTTTTTTTTGCCTGATTTCTCCAACTAGGACTTCTTGTACTATGTTGACGAAAAGTGATGAGAGAAGATATGCTTTTCTTGTTCTGATTTTAGAGGAAAAGCTTTCAGTTTTTTACCGTTGAGTATGACATTTCCTGTGGGCTTGTCATGTATGGACTTTATTAAGTTGAGGTATGTTTTCTTAACATACCTCATGTTAAGAGCTTTTCTCATGAAAGGGTACTGAATTTTGGCAAGTGCTTTTTCTGCATCTATTGAGATGATCATCTGATTTTTATCCTTTACTTTGTTAATGTGGTGTATCATATTGATCTGTAGATGTTGAGCTACCCTTGCATCCCTGGACATCTATGTTCATTAGAGATATTTGCTTATAATTTTCTTTTCTTATTGTATCTTCACCTGGTTTTGGTATTAGGGTAATGCATGCCTCACAAGATGACTTTGGAATTGTTTTCTATTTTTTGTAAGAATTTGAAAGGATTGAAACTAATTATTCTTTAAATGTTTGGTAGAATTCATCAGTGAAGCCATCTGGTCCTAGACTTTTCCTGGGAGTACTAAACTTTTATTGGGAGTCCTAGGCTTTTATTGGGAGGTTTTAGACTACTGAGTCATCTCCTTACAAGTAATAGGTCTGTTTAGATTTTCTATTTCTTTATGATTCAGTCTGAGTCAGTTGTATATTTCTAGCAATTTATGCATTTTTTCTAAGTTGCCAACTTGTTGGTGATTGGTTATTCATAGCACTCTCATAATTTTGTATTTCTGTGATATCTGTTGTAATGTCTCCTATTTTATTTCTAATTGTATTTATTTGAATTCTCTTTCCCTGTTACTTAGTAAGTCTAACTAACAGTTTCTCTAGTTTCTTTATCTTTTCAAAAAACAACCTTAGTTTCATTGATCATTCCTATTGGCTCTTTAGTCTCTATTTCTTTTTTTTTTTTAAAGGACACCGCAACTTAAACAAGATCTTTAATTTGTTTTAATTTTTTAATGTTCATTTATTTTTGAGAGGGAGAGAAAGAGTGCAAGCAAGGGAGGGGCAGAGAGAGAGGGAGACATTGAATCTGAAGCAGGCTCCAGGCTCTGAGTTGTCAGCACAGAGCCCAGTGTGAGGCTAGAACTCACAGACCTCGAGACCATGACCTGAGCTGAAGTCAGACGCTTAACTGAGACACAAGGGAGCCCCTCTTTAGTCTCTATTTCATTTATTTCTGGCCTTATCTTTGTTATGTTCTTCCTTCTGCTAACTTTGGGCTTAGTTTGTTCTTTGTTTTCTAGTTCCGTGAGGCATAAAGTTAAATTGCTTGAGAGCCTCCTTTCTTCTTGATGCATGCTTTTATTGCTACAAACTGTCCTCTTAGAACTTCTTTTGCTGCATCCCATAAGTATTAATATGTTGTGTTTCCATTGTCATTTGTCTCAAGATATTTTATTTCTCTTTTTATTTCTTTTTTTGACCCATTGGTTGTTTACAAGCAGGTTGTTTAATTCCATGTATTTGATTTTTCCATTTTGCTTATAATTGACTTCTAGCTTCATATCATTGTGGTAAAAAAATATGATTGATATGATTTCAATATTATCACATTTATTAAGATTTGCTCTATAGCCTAACATAAAATATATTCTAGAAAATGTTGCATGTGCACTTGAGAAGAATTTGTATTCTGCTGCTGTTGAATGGAATGTTCTTTATATGTCTGATAGGTCCATCTAATCTAATGTGTCATTTAAGGCCAATGTTTCCTTATTGATTTTCTGTCTGGATGATCTATTCATTGTTGAGAGTGGGGTATTGAAGTCCTCTGCTATCATCACATTGCTGTTTATACAGCAAAACAGATCTGTTAATCGCTGCTTTATGTATTTAGATTCACCAAAGGACCATTCTTAGTTTAGAGGAAAAAGTCTTCAAAGCTCATGTCAAGAGACAAATTACATTTTGTCCTATGATGCCAACCAGGCATGTCTGACTGGCAGGAACATCAATCTTAATTAATAGCTACATTAAACATAATTTTCAAACATCAAATCCCAAATGTAATGACTAACTAGACAAAGAGTCAGAATTGAGATGGGTAGACACACAGAGACATACACAGATATAAGTGGCTTAGATAAAAGATAAACATAATATTAGAGCTATTAAAGTTTGCACCAATAAATAAAATGAACTAAATCAGGACTTCTTCTTAAACCCACACTGCCTCCAACCCCTCCCCAGAAAATTGGATGCACTTGAACTCTCACTTCAAATGTCCAGCCATGTATCACATGGAGGTTCCATCATGATCTTGGAAACTGAGACAAAAGGGTCATTCTATTCATTTGAATATTCAGGGCAAATAATAACTCCTACATATTCACCTTTAGAGGTGGGTCACATTGATCATCATATTTTCATTCTATCCTCCATATCTCTCACCCTCTATTTCATATTTCCTATCCCTTTACCCTCTGTACTTCATGCTGAATAATTTTCTCAGATTTCTCTCACTGGAATCCTCTTCAGTTGTATAATGTTCTATATAAATAATCACCTCATGAATTTTAGTTTCAGTGATATCTGGTAGATATTTTATTTTGTTCTTTGTCAAATCTTCAAGCCATTATGTCATTGTCTTATTCTCTATGACTTATTCCTCTCCTTTGGCTCTTTAAATCCTTTTAAGAGTACAGTGATTACTCTATGACCTGTTGGCAATTTCTCTATTATCTCAAGTTCCAAGAAAGATATTTCCTTAAATGTGTGTTGACTGTCTCCCTCAAAGTGTAATATTTCTTTGTGTGCTTTCCTGTTTTTTTTTTTTTTTCTCATGAGCTCATTTTTAGTGGGATTTTTTTTTTTTTACAAGTCTTGGTTGTTACATAATTGTTTTGCCTTTGCTTCTTCAAAGCCCCAGTGTGTTCACTAGTTCAGGATGTTTTTAAATTAATTTCTTGTCTTAAGGAGTTCTGCAAAATAGTCATAAAATAGCTTCATATTCCAGGCCTATTTTTGGTTCTGACCTAGGACTTCAGTTTCTCACTGGATTATTTCCTTTTTTCACCCAAGCTTTTGGCAGAGTCAAGTTCTTTATGACATCTTTAGGCAGATAAGTAAACTTTTCCATTTCTTCTTTAACTCCATTCTTGTAGAGGTCCAGTTTTTGCATGGTTGTTAGTTCCCATTCCCATTCCTTGGACTTGAGTCCAAGGTCACATCTTATTCCAACGATGGGCATTCAACTCTGCTCATTAGTATCAAGGTCATATACAGAGACTTAATCTGACATCTCTGCCCTCCAGTCTTAGAGCCGCCAAAGCAAAACACTAATTTAGAATTGTTAATGTAGTAATAACAGGAGAAAGATTTATGATACCTCATAATAAAGTTTTCATAGTGGATATAACCTTAGTGGAAAGGGCCATATGTTCTTTCCACAAAGAATGCAATACGCTCATGGAGTTTAAAATCAGAATATGAGTTTAAATCCTAACTCTCCTACTAACCCTAACACTGCAATCAAATCACATACCCTCACTGCACTTTAGTTTTTCACTAATATAATGTGTGGAGCAGAAATAATTATGACACATGTAAAGACCTCTGAAAGGTGAAGTATAATGATAATGGTATAAAAAGATCTTTTATTTTACTTGTGAGCCTGAGATCAGGAAGTGAAAGTACCAATATTCCAAGATGACAGGCCAGGATGCTTATAAGAAGCATACAGATGGAAGAATAGTTCAGAAGCAAGAGAGTCTAAAAGGTCAGTTTACACATGAAACTCTTGCTTTAATAGGAATAGGACTTTCTTTTTTTTTTTTTTTTTTTAATTTTTTTTTTTCAACGTTTATTTATTTTTGGGACAGAGAGAGACAGAGCATGAACGGGGGAGGAGCAGAGAGAGAGGGAGACACAGAATCGGAAACAGGCTCCAGGCTCTGAGCCATCAGCCCAGAGCCCGACGCGGGGCTCGAACTCACGGACCGCGAGATCGTGACCTGGCTGAAGTCGGACGCTTAACCGACTGCGCCACCCAGGCGCCCCTAGGAATAGGACTTTCTACAGGAATATGGGACAGATGGGGAAAGCGGGATATCATAGTGGCTCAATCCAGAGCTGTGAGTGGCACAAAAGGCTGATGGGAATCCCACAAAGTAAAAAACAGGCCAGGTCAACTAAGGAAACAAAAATAGTCCACTTGCATAGAAATCAGATCAAGGATCTGAAGGTTTAAGAGACATAAGAAAAATAATAGAAAATTTTCTCTGATCAAGTGAAACAGGTGAAGCAATGAAAAAATCATAACTTACAAAAAATATATCAACAATTAAGAAGAAGAGGCTTTGGAATTGTCATTCTACTGAACTTCAAACATTTCCCATTATGCCTATTTGTATTTTAATCTTAACACTCTTTATCATTATTGTATATATTGGCTTAGCTTCTATCTCCGCTACTACATTATGTACTCTTCAAAAGAAGGAGTAATTTCTCCACTTCTAGCCTTTGGCACAGTGGCCTAGTATAGAGTCTACTTTCAATAACTGAATGTTGAGTGCACAAAAGAGAAAACTGATATGATGGGAGGGGGAAAAAAAGCCAGGGAAAGGAGGCATAGCATGTACAATGTTAAAGAAAATCAAGATTTATGCAAACCAAAGAGCATCTTTCCAAAGATCTTTTGGTACCTTGGAAATGGCAGGTTATATTAAAGAATCATAAGCTCCCCCTTTGAGTGCACTGAAAGAACAGAGGAGGCTTCTGGAAAGTGAAAGAAAGCAGAGGAGTGAGTGCTCTTCTCAAAGCGGGTGGAAGAGGGAAAACTGCCACGGACGCCGCTCTGAGAGATTCCTGAGAAAAGTAAAGAGAAGTGCTGTAAATGAGGCCTTGAAGGGAGACTCACAGAACAATTGAAATAGCTTTGAGAAGAGTAACTCATGCCAAATCAAATTATTATTGGAATGGAATGGCAGATTGTGGAGATCAAAGAAACAATGAATGTAATTTCATTAAACATTAGTGAAGCTTTTGATTCAAATGCCATGGTTACTATCAGTTGAACACTTTGCTTAATGATGTTCCAAACTGCAAGGAGGACATATATATCTTATAACTATTAGTAAAGTAATTATAAAATTAAATATTAAAATTGTGATACTGTGATTTGTAGAAATGTGTATTTGGTGTTGCTCCAGTGGTCACTAGCTCACAATTCCTAAAACCCATGGAATTTCCTGTGATAAAGGCCATAAAATTGTCCTTGTATATGTTAATGAGGTGACTTTTGGAAAATCCTTGTGTCACCTAGGGATGGGTTTGGGGGGGCAGGGAGAGACAGCCAAGTGATTAGAGGATTGGAACTTTCAGCTCCACAACCCACCTGCCTCTAAGGAGGGGAGAGGGGCTGGAGGTAAAAGCAATCACCAATGGCCACTGATGTGATCAATCATGCCTATGTAATGAAACCTCCATAAAAACTCAAAAGGATGGGGTTCATAGGGTTTCTAGGTTGGTGAGCATGTAGAGATTAGGATAATAATAAACTGGTAATTTAGTAAGTAAAATGTTCAAGTTCTGTGAGCCCCTCCAGCAAATTTACCAAACCCAAGGAGAGGGTCATTGAAAACTATGATCTACAGTCAGTTATTCAGAAGTACAGATCATAACCTGGACTTGTAATTGGAGTCTGAAGTGGAGGGGGAGGGAGAGGGGCAATCTTGCAGGGCTAAGAATTTAACCTGTGGAATCTGATGGATGCTATTTCCAGGTAGATAGTCACAATTGAATTGAATGTTAGGATACCCAGCTGGTGTCAGAGAACTGCTTTTGGTGTGAGAACCCCACACATGTACACATTGGAAATTGGGTCTCAGAACATGTAAAGAAACATTTTTATATATTATATATGTTATATAGTATATATTTTATATATTTCATAAAATCTCTTTTTCAAATATCACACATATGTTTTTCCCCAAAAGTCTATTTTCTTGTGAGAAATTAGTGCAAAGGTAGAAACTGACAGATCTTTTCTGGGGGAGAGACCACTAACAGATCCCTCGCATCCATTTTTCTCTTGTTTTTTATCTAATAAGAAACCTGGAGTTAGAGCTGGGCACATGGCTTCCTAGTAAGAGATTATCAACCTCCCTTACAGCTAGGTATGAGCAGATGGCTAAGTGGATACTAATGAATCATGAGCAGAACTAATATATGCCACTTTCAGGTCATTTTTTAAAAGAGAAGGTTACTTGCCCTGAGCAGTCTTTGTCTCTTACTAACCAAGAAATGGCAACATGCGCAGCAGTTGCATTGGACTGATAGAAGGAAGGTACGTGTTAAGAATAACAGAGACAAATCTTAAGCTTGGGTCTTTGGATGACCTGATAGGTCACAATCACCTTGCCAGCTTTGGGCCAGTCACCTCTGGATTGCTTAGTATGAATCAAGCTTCTATCTTATTAAGCCACAAAACGTCTGGGTCATCTACTTACGTATTAGCTTACTGCACCTGAAGTAATTAAATCATCAAATTAAACAAATGTGCTATATAGTCAGTCATTCATACTGATATCTGTGATATCAGGTTTGTTACCATTGATATACCTGAATACATCATGAATGGTGAATTCTAGTTTAGAATGGTTTTCAAACTTTAGTATATCTGATAATAAGTCTGTGGTGAAGCCCAAGAATTTGCATATTTACAAAGCCACTTGGATGATTTTGTTTCAAGTGGTCAATAAGAGACATTTTGAAGAATTGTGAAATAACGGTGACAGTACCTAATCATGTCTCATGAGAACCAGTCCTGGAGTTGTCAACACTTTATACCTAAAACAAGTATTATGAACCAGCAGATGAAAGATGGAGTGAAAATGAGGACGATAAAGGTGATAATGAGCCCTTTTAATAAGATAATCAAAACTAGGTTGGTTATTTCTTATTTAAAAAAATACAAGGGCTCCTGGAGGGCTCAGCTGGTTAAGCATGTCTTAATTTTGTCTCAAGTCATGATCTCACAGTTCAAGAGTTCGAGTCTCGCCTTGGGCTCCATGCTGGCAGTGACAAGCCTGTTGGGATTCTCTCTCTCCCTCTCTCTCTGCCCCTCCCCTGCTTCTCTTCCCTCTCTCCCTCGCTCTCTCTCTCACAATAAATAAATACACATTTAAAAAATTTTTAAAAACACATAGCCAAGAGTTCCAAGCTATTAGAGCAGGGGTTCTCAGCAGCTAAATTCCCATCAGAATTACCTGTGGTGGAGTTTTTAAAAGTACAGATGTTCTTCTCACTCTGATATGCTAAATAAGACTATCCGGAAGTTGAGTCCAGTTTTCTAAAAAACATCAAAAGTGGGGATATCTGGGTGACTGAGTTGTTAAGCATACAGCTCTTGATTTTGGCTCAGGTCATGATCTCAAGGTTTGTGAGCCGGAGCCCTGTATCAGGCTCCATGCTCACAGTGCAATGCCTGCTTGGGATTCTCTCGCTCTCGCTCTCGCTCTCGCTCTCTCCCTTTCTCTCTGCCTTTCCCCCACTCATGCTCTCTCATTCTTTCCAAATAAATAAGGAAACATTACAAAAAAACATCAAAAGTGATTATAATTCACGTTCATGAATAACAGACATGATGTTATCCGGTTAATGTACACAATCTGGAGAAATTTTAAAGGTTTTGTTGTTTGGAAATGAGATATTAAGGATCTTGAATGCTAGTACAGAAAATCTGGGCATTGTCTTATAAACAACAGGAAGTCAACGTTGTTTGTGTCTTGTACTTATACGGACAAAGAAATGTTTTTAGAAAGATTGATTCAACAGTGGGGTACAGGATGGATTTGAAAGAAAAGATATCTGAAGAAAGGAAATCAGGGGCGCCTGGGTGGCGCAGTCGCTTAAGCGTCCGACTTCAGCCAGGTCACGATCTCGCGGTCCGGGAGTTCGAGCCCCGCGTCAGGCTCTGGGCTGATGGCTCAGAGCCTGGAGCCTGTTTCCGATTCTGTGTCTCCCTCTCTCTCTGCCCCTCCCCCGTTCATGCTCTGTCTCTCTCTGTCCCAAAAATAAATAAAACGTTGAAAAAAAGTTAAAAAAAAAAAAGAAAGGAAATCAGAGAAATGATACTGCAGTCACCTCAGTGATACAATAACCAAGAGTTTCCAAGATTCTCGTTAATTCTATGACCTATGGCAGCTCTAAGAGATACACTAATCCCTTTTGGAAAACACTTAGAATGTCTGAGATCATTATGTGCAGAGATAAACATAATGGACTTTAAAAAAAAAAAGTCATCCTACACAAGACAGAAGGCTTGCTATTTAACCAACTGAATATTCAATTTTGAGAGATTTTTAAAGAATAAAATAAGAATATAAATAGCAATAAGTAAACAACTATTCTACTAACCCCCAAATGATACCGTATTTGCCCGGTTGTCCTTACTAATTGTAGAAAAATAATTTTAAAAATATTTTCTACTTATTTGGCTGTTTTGTTGTATTTATTTTTCAAAGCAAAACAGCTCATTGTAAATACATTTTGAACCTAGTGGTTGCAAATATTTTTATTTTTATTTCTTAGAAACTATAATTCACATTTCAGTAAAACTAATGCCTATATTAAAAGAATATGATTTTTTTATTGTTCATGAGATATGTCTCTGCCTCAAATGTGCTTAGTGAATTAGAAAGTACCATGAATCTTTTTTAAAAAGATAGACTTTTGCCCCAGACAGATTAATAAAATCCTATCTCACACATACATAAGGAACATAAGTAACAGAAAATTAGAAATGAATTCTACTTGATCAAAGACTTCATGGAATGGCATGAATTATGAACATCTCCATTTGGAAAATACTATACCTTCTAGATGTCTATTGGAGAATAAACATTCTCTTTTTTCTTTTTTTTTTTTAATGTTTATTTATTGGGGGGGGTAGTAGGGGAGGGGCATAGAGAGAGAAAGGAGAGAGAGAATCCCAAGCAGGCTCTGCACTGTCAATGCAGAACCAAAATCAAGAGTCGGAAGCTTAATCGACTAAGCCACCCAAGCACCCCACAGAAAAATAAATATTCCTGATGCAGACTCCTGAGTTATCTTACAATGGCTTAATTTTTTCTTTATTCTGAAAAACTGTTGTTATTAAAACAAATAAATATTTCATTATGGTTAGTTGATTAATATATTCTAGCCCTTCAAATGTTTGAATGAAATAATATTCAGATGTTACATATGCAAAAGCTAGCATGTTTAGAGCTTTAGACCTCCTAGGTTTTAAACAAAAGCAACCAATCTTTTAGAAATTAAAAGGAGTACGGTAGTCATTAATGCTGATGACCAATATTTCTGGTTCCTTTCCTTCTAGACACAGTAATATTGCATTTCTTCCCTCACTTTAAGTTAGATGTGGCCAGGTGACGTTTTGATTAATAAAATGTAAATGGTACTGATATTTGTTTTTTCTGGTCAGAATCCTTTCAAGTTCCCATCTGTCTGCCATGACACCCAGTGACACTTCAAATAGTGGTGCTTCCCTCACTTATATCCTCAAGTGAGGACAATGTATATGGTAACTAATTATAATTACAACTAGTGTGAGCAATAAATAAGCCCTCATGGTTTTAAACCACTAAAACTTTGCGGGTATTTTATCCAGAGCATAACCTAGCACACCTTGATGGATATAGACATTTGAACAAAAGGAGACAGCTGTGGGGGAAAAAATGCAAAATGTGGCCCTGGTTTAGCCATTAGGCAGTAGGTAAGGAAGAAACTGTTAGTTAAGTAGTGGGAAAACGTCTGGTAAAATTGTCAACTGTAATAATTTGGTAGGCAGATCATGTACCAAATGAACTCCAAACTCTTAGAAAAGAAAATGGAGAAATATTATTTATGGCATATGTAGGTAGCTATTGGCTGCACTTATCAAGACATAAGAAAGAGATTTGGTCAGGAAAAAAATTAACTGGTTTGGAAACAACAATGAAAAATAAATCCAAAGAGTCCTTGAATTCAGGAATATAGGGAAGAGGTAACTGCTTCCTACCCCAAAGTAAAACTCACAATCTTTGGGCAACAAAGGCCAAGTAAAACTCTGCCTTGCAGGCAAGGATCAAATTAAGAGCATGGCTGTAGGACTCATATAAATTTCTGAATAGATTAAGATGTCTCTAAGTGAGACCTAACTAAAGGTGCACTTCCCAGAAAATGAGCCTAAAAGTGTTGCTTTATTTCAAGCCTAACTGATGCAAAGTATCTCCAATAAGTCAAGATTTAGAAACACATGAATGACAAAGTTACAAAAAAAAAAAAAACAAACAAACAAAAAAAAAAAAAACAGCTACCCTAAGCACCATGTTTTACAAAGAACTATATGTGGGAATAGCATAATTTGCTGACTGGAATCTAACAAATAAGACATCCACAAAGTTTTGAGAAACATTTATTGCCATAAAGAATCACCTCTGGACTGAAAATGACTGCCACTGGCTTAAATCAACCCTTGAACTGTTAACCACCTACAGACAGAAAGTGGACTTAGGAAGGTGCTCAGGCTTGAAAGGAGGCATACACTCCTACACTAATTTTTCAGATATGCCCACAAAGAATCACAGAAAAGGAAGAATCTCTCAGAGAGCCAGAGAACAATGGACAGGGAGTCTACTCTATGGTGGAACCAAGGTCTACACATGAAATGTTTCCCAACCCCAAGGTAAACACAGCCTGGCTCTATGACCTAGCAGAATTGCTCTGGACTAGACTAGGACCTGCTGCTTATCTCTCATCATTTTCTCTATAAATTGGAATATTTATTGAAGTTATCCTATGCTCCTTCAACCAGTAATTGGACTATGAGAGAAAATTAACTTACATTTTTTATTCATATGTCTCCAGATCAAAAGCAGCCATATTCAGACTTAATGTATAGCCTTCTACCTATCATCCAGATATCCTGATCTATGAAATTTTGCTACTGCCAGATGGGACTTGTTAAGAAGAAAGGAAAAGAAAAGAGAAGGGAAGGGAAGGGAAGAGAAGAGAAGAGAAGAGAAGAGAAGAGAAGAGAAGAGAAGAGA
>NW_024412429.1:20627593-20655974 GCF_014898765.1 Herpailurus yagouaroundi
GAAGAGAAGAGAAGAGAAGAGAAGAGAAGAGAAGAGAAGAGAAGAGAAGAGAAGAGAAGAGAAAAGGACAGAGAAAGAAACAGAAAAAGAAAAAGAAACCGTTTAAAATAGAGTCACTTATGCTAAGCCCATGTCATCAAATCACAGCTTAATACCTAACCTAATGGTAGTTTCAGCCTTCAACAGGAATGTAGTCTTAACCTACTCTGGAGTTTTCTGGTCATCACCAATGAGGTAATCTGCCACATAGGCCCTTTCCATCTCCCAAAGGAAGATGTGATAATCTACTCTTTCCTTATCCCTTCCCCTTTCTACCTTAAAAACCTTTCCCTTCCTGTAGCACTTTGGAGCTCTTTTCTACTTGCTAGATGGGATGCTGCCTGAATCATGAATAATTGATAAAGCCAATTGGATCTTTAAAATTTGCTCAATTGAATTTTTATTATTTAACAGATTTGGGGGTTGTCTTCTTTGAGAAGTTAAGTGTGTTTTGCACATGGTAATAAAAATAACTCGATCATTTGTTGAACAAATATTAAACATTCCTCATCAATATTTAATTGAAGAATGAATATTTCTGATTGGCCCTGTTTCAGACACATGGTAGGATTACACTTCCCTTCCATAAGATGGTTTATCCAGTGAAATGTGAATGGAAGCTATGTGGCCTCTTCAGGGTGAAAGTTTTTAAAGGAAACATTCTCACTAACACAACTCTTTCCTGTTTCCATATTAACCAACAGTCTTACAGATCATGAAAGCTTCATCAAACTACACATCCTTGAATGAAAATAACATGAAAGTGGGGCTCTACAAACCTGAGATGATATGCAATACGAGCAATAAATAAATCTTTGTTGCTTTAAGCCACTAAGATGTTAGAGTTGTTTGTTACTGTAACAGCCCATCTGACTAACACAAGATACACAGTTATAGGAAATCAAGGCTTAGCTAACCACAACCACTCAATAAAGATTTGGTTAATGGAACTGAATTCATGAAGACACTTAAGTGTCAACTAACAAAACTCCCAAGTCAAGAAGAATGTAATTTAGTGGATTCTCACAGCATGCAATGAGGTCTCATCCAGATAATCCATATATAGGTAATTGGCAAATAGAAAAGAGACATCAGCACAAGACAAGAGACATCAGCACAAGTGTTCTTTCTCAACACTGTAAAGAATAGAACTTTAGGCTGTCTCAGAAAGCAGTGAGTTTTCAATCAAGCAAAAACAGAATGAGTTTGTTTGAGATGCTGAACAGAGTTCTGCTTTGGAAGGGAAGTTGAATGAAATGGCTATTAGATTTTCTTCTGATTCAGAGATTCTCTATAATTGTCTCCCCTCTGGGGCGCCTGGGTGGCGCAGTCGGTTAAGCGTCCGACTTCAGCCAGGTCACGATCTCGCGGTCCGTGAGTTCGAGCCCCGCGTCAGGCTCTGGGCTGATGGCTCAGAGCCTGGAGCCTGTTTCCGATTCTGTGTCTCCCTCTCTCTCTGCCCCTCCCCCATTCATGCTCTGTCTCTCTCTGTCCCAAAAATAAATAAACGTTGAAAAAAAAATTTAATTGTCTCCCCTCTATCTCTTTCAAATCAATTGAAAACAAGACAGGTAGAAGCTAAGTGCTTAGGCCTAAACCAAGATTTATGATAACCCTATTAAACTTTATCATCTGACAAATGTTATTATATGTCTGAAGTGACCCATTTGAATATTGAATTCCTGGCTAAATCCAGCAGTGTTCCAGGTCCTACATTTTACAATGCTTCAGGGTGCTCAGTGGGGAGGAGACCTATTTAATTGCCCACTGAAATTGTGATTTACAGACTAACTGACCTGATTATTGCCATACATCCTAAGGTATACATTTCTATTTTCAACTTTCTTCTTCATTTTAGAGAAACCACACAAAGAGCTTATCAAAATGTAAATGTTTTTGCCACGAGCAAGAAACAGAAGTTAGGGAAGTAATTGGAACTGCCAACATCAGGAGTGAGACTAAGAAGGGAAAACTAAGGAGAAGGAATATCTGAATTAGACAAGATAATGCCAAGCAATCACCTAGGCACAAAAATTCTAGATGACAATCACAAAATTACTTAAGAAAAGTACAAAGAACAATTTTAAGACTATAATACAAGGCATAGAAAAGAAACATAGAGCCCATTTAAGTCAGGTCCTCCTTATAGATAGAAACAAAAATTTAGGGATCTATTTAATGTCATTTAACTGCATTTCCACCCAGGTCCTAGTAGCTGATTTCAAGACCAGTAAAATGGTAAAAATTACCATTTTTACTGTTCTATCAGCTAATATTCATATCTTCTTTCCATTCATCACTTTTTTTTGACCCTCAGTGCAACCCTAAGAACTGGGAAGTGAGACAGAAATAATACTTGTCTTCCAAAATCTGTTCTTCTCTTCTTGCATATTAAGAGTTCCTAGTTGAACACACGGCCAACCAAAATAAAGAATAAACTTCTCAATCTCTCAGGGAGCTAAACCATGACATTGTAACAAAGTTTTTGCTAATAAGACCTACAGGAAGTGATAAGGGTGCAGAACTTCCATGTTCTGTTAAAGGAACAAGGTCAGGGTTCCTGGGTGGCTCAGTTGGTTAAGCATCTGACCAGTTCAGTTCATGATCTCGTCGCAGTTCCTGAGTTCGAGCACCACATCGGGCTCTGTGCTGACGGCTCAGAACCTAGAGCCTGTTTCAGATTCTGTCTCTCTCTCTCTGCTCCTCCCCTGCTTACATTCTCTCTCTCTCTCTCTCTCTCTCTCTCTCTCTCTCAAAAATAAATAAATATTAAAAAGAAAAAGGGAAAAGGTCTCCACTTGTTCCCTTTTCTATTTCCAGAACTGGAACATGAATAGCATAATGAGCCCTATTGAACCTTGCGGATGAGAACAACATCAGAGGAGATGATCAAAACAAATTGAATGGAACCTGAATCTCTAGAAGCTCTCATGGAGTATAGAGCTTCCCTACTAACCTTGAGCTGCCTACTTCCAAATTGTTAAGTGTTAGTTTCATTTTTATTGTAGTAACTAAATTCATACCCTAAATAATAAGGCAAAACAAGAATTCCTCTAAACAATTTTGTGAGGAAATATCCTAGTTTGCCTAGGATACTTGCTCATTGTTTTAGTGCCTTTCTTCAAAGAAAGCATTAAAGTGAAATGTTTTATTGATTTAACACCAGCATGTATGACTTATTTTAGGTTGTCAACTACCATGTCTCATTCTGATGCAGAAAACAACAACAACAACAATAAACAACAACAACCTGATGTGCACATCTGCAACGCTAGAAATGGGTATTCATTCCATTTAGCAAAGCTAAGAAAAACTTTTTCTGAGAATGGATTCTACAGGGATGAGCTAATATCCAAATTTTAAAGCACATTTATGTAGAGTTCTGTCAAGTATTTTATTTAAAGAGCAAAAGAAAGGGCAAGTAATTATTGCCATTAGAGTTTTGCCTATTCTAATAGGACATGCAAATGAATGATTTTTGAAGTATATTTCCAATTCAGATAATGTTGCATGTACAGCTGTAACTGACTTGGAGAGAACTGAGGGATGAAATTAGCTAATTTCTCGCAATCAAGACAAATTCAAACGAGGAAAAGTTTTACCCACCTGTCGTTTGGAAATTCTACTGAAGAGAATTCTAGAAAATATATTTCAAAGAAAAACAATTTGCTAGAGGAAATAAATCACTCTAGAATTAAGTTTCTTGTCTTTCCTGCTTATTAATGAAATAATCTGTTTGCAAACTCCAAGTTGTAAAACTTTATAGTTTACCATAAAAGAATTTTTAAAGTATATCTGATGAGGGGCGCCTGGGTGGCTCAGTCGGTTAAGCGTCCGACTTCAGCCAGGTCACGATCTCGCGGTCCGTGAGTTCGAGCCCCGCGTCAGGCTCTGGGCTGATGGCTCAGAGCCTGGAGCCTGTTTCCGATTCTGTGTCTCCCTCTCTCTCTGCCCCTCCCCCGTTCATGCTCTGTCTCTCTCTATCCCAAAAATAAATAAACGTTGAAAAAAAAATTTTTAAGTATATGTGATGAAAATGAGATGCGGGTGAAAATTTAAGGTTGAAAGTAACAAGCCGGACTAATAACTTTTTGTGCTATGTACAATCAGTTTCCTTTACTTTCAGTGGAATGAGAACTTTTTGAATGGACTATGGAAATGCTTGATATAAGCTTTCAGAATATTTTTATGACAAAAACACTTATTCCTTCCCAATTACTTTTCCTTTTTTTAATTTTTTAAATGTTTTTATTTATTTTGAGACAGAGAGAGACAGAGCATGAGCAGGGGAGGGGCAGAGACAGAGGGAGACACAGAATCTGAAGCAGGCTCCAGGCTCTGAGCTGTTAGCACAGAGCCCGATGCGGCGCTCCAACTCACGGACTGCGAGATCATGACCCGAGCCGAAGTCGGACTCTCAACCGACTGAGCCACCCAAGCGCCCCTGCTTTTCCTTTTTAATGATCTCTCTGCTTCTTTTATATCCCCATAATTCTACTCCCATGTGTTCTAATGTCAATCTTTTATTTATTCTTATTAACTATATTCTTTCCATCCATTTTTATTTAATAACTAACTTCTCAAAAATGATTACAAATTGATTATCATTTCAATCATCCTGACTCATTGTTTGTGCACTTCCTGTTTTCACCTGTTACTAGATTTAGACATTCAGTCCACAGTACGTTTGACAAAGGAGGGAAAAGGAGTTAAAATTTCTGTATTTGTTAGGGGTCTGGGAGAAGGGAAAAATGGACAGCCTGAGCTATAATGATATTTTCAGTCAACCTATGAATTTCTAACATCCTGCTGTTGTTCTTATCTCTATCAATATTTTTCCTTTGGAAGTCAGTCAATAAAAATATATTAAGTGGTTATTCCATACCAAGTGTTATAGTAGGAATACAATAGTAATCATGGTAAAGTGAACTTGCACTGAACACAGAGATGAGTTAATATACATCTTTTGTTCCATCCATGTTGCTACAAAAGACCATATTTCATTCTTATTGCCACATAGTATTCCATTGTGTATATAAACCACAATTTCTTTATCCATTCGTCAGTTGATGGACATTGAGGCTCTTTCCATAATTTGGCTATTGTTGAGAGTGCTGCTATAAACATTGGGGTACAAGTGCCCCTATGCATCAGTACTCCTGTATCCCTTGGGTAAATTCCTAGCAGTGCTACTGCTTGGTCATAGGGTAGGTCGATTTTTAATTTTTTGAGGAACCTCCACACTGTTTTCCAGAGTGGCTGCACCAGTTTGCATTCCCACCAACAGTGCAAGAGGGTTCCCGTTTCTCCACATCCTCTCCGGCATCTATAGTCTCCTCATTTGTTCATTTGGGCCACTCTGACTGGCGTGAGGTGATATCTGAGTGTGGTTTTGATTTGTATTTCCCTGATGAGGAGCAACGTTGAGCATCTTTTCATGTGGGATGAGCACTGGGTGCTGTATGGAAACCAATTGGACAATAAATTTCATATTAAAAATAAATAAATTAAAAAAAAGAATATACATCTTTTCCCCTTTTTCTTTTCTCACTTGAAAACTGGCAGTTATTTTGGGTTTTTTATCCTGAATATGTTCATAACTTCGGGTGATGGCATAAGACATATTTTGTTTAGTGAGTTGGAGCTATCATGAACACTTCATTATTCACTGCCTCAAACATTTCACTTCTCACCATGACTCTTTGGAGAGTTTGTGGATGTTTGTTTTTGTTTTTGTTCCTTTTTTTTTTTAAGAGGTGGCAAGTTATGTGTGAACATTCAAGTTTTCTTGCCTCCTCCTTAGCTCATTTTGTATTCACTGTAATCTCTTGCTGAAACGTATTTGTTATCCGTGTGCACACACATCTATTTACGTACTCGAGGTGCGTATTGCAAAGTATCCTCAGTTGACGGGCAGTGAAAACAGTATCACCCTTTTCTTGGCTTAAGTGTACCTCAGTAGATGTTCTATTATAATTTTACATTTCACCATCCTACAGATTTTGAGTATATTATTACATGGAGGTGATTTCTAGTTAGACCAGGACCACATATATGTTGGCCTTATGACTAGAGCTAAGCAGAAAGGTCTACTTTTTAAACTATTCATTGAAAGTGAGTTCTTGCTCAAGAGTCAGTTTTGCTTCAGGTCACTGTTAGAGTAGTACTATTTTCTTAGATAATTTTATAGTGAAATTTCAGAATGTTAAAAGAAACAACAGCCTGTGGACTGGAAAGAATAAACTATAAAAAGCTACTGGAAGTCCTTTGCAGAAAACCAATTTTTATAAAGTTCAAATTCATGACATTTGGATGCTATAGTCCATCTTTATTTTTAAAAATTCAAATTATTAAAGTTGTAAAACCTAAGGACAAAACAAAGCAAAAAAGTGTTAGCTCTTACTTAAAACAGAAGGCAGAGAAAGGAATTCCATTAAGTGATATCACCCTATACAATATAGATTTCACTTTTATTCTCTCAAGCGCTCTAAGATCTAATTTGCTCTGTGTGTAAAGGCCAAAAAAAAAAAAAAATCACCTGTTTTTCAAAAGAGATAATTCTCTAAGTATATCCTATGATCTGAGAATCAGTGAAGACTAATTTTCTCTCCTGCAGAATCAATGGAAATAGACCAAAGCTTAGTTTTGTCCTTTTATCATCAATGAAAATAATGTGTAATTAAAAAATTGAGTCATTGATATACAGAGTAACAAAATCTAGTAAAGCTCTTAGGTAATTTGGTCCTATACTGTGGAAAAAAAGTTAAAATAAAATATCTAGATAAAGTAAATATGACCTAAAGAAATAAACAAAAATGGGGGCGCCTGGGTGGCTCAGTCAGTTAAGCGACCGACTTCGGCTCAGGTCATGATCTCGCGGTCCGTGGGTTCGAGCCCCGCGTCGGCTCTGTGCTGACAGCTCAGAGCCTGGAGCCTGTTTCAGATTCTGTGTCTCCTTCTTTCTCTGACCCTCCCCTGTTCATTCTCTCTCTCTCTCTGTCTCAAAAATAAATAAATGTTAAAAAAAATTTTTTTTTAAAACAAGAAATAAAAAAATGTAAATAACATTTTACAGAGATATAAAAACTCTTAAAAGATAAGGAAATAAAGAATAGGAAAATTGAGGGTTCTGAGCTCTAATGTGAGACATGCTACCAACTGTACAATTTAAATAATGGGTATCTTATTGTTCAATTTTCTCTCATCTAAATGAATGAGCAAAGTGTTCATCTATGAACACTATACTAAAATCAGCCCTTTCCTTCTCCAAATACTTAGCTGGGATCATCAGGGTCATCTCTCTGCAAACCTAGTCATGCCTTGTCCTGTGCAGTGCATTTCTGGGGTCTGAAATTAGTCCTGCTGCCTTAGGTCATGGCTGTGGTACAAGTGCTAGTCCTGACAATGCACATGCACATAAGAGTAGTTATTTTATTTTCTTCACTTGCACTCTATTCTCCCAATTTGTATAATTGGAATTCTCTGGAAGTTTGTAGTCTGGTACTCTACTTTCTATCTAAAAATAGACTACTAAGAGTCCCAGAGTCTGGACTTTGACCACTATTTCTTATAACAACCTCCTCTAAGTAATTATACTTAACCCCCATTTTCCCTCCTATACTTCCAGCCCAGATTAGAATCCTTCCTTGGATGTACTCATGGCTATGAATTAAGATCACAAGGCTGCTCTTTACTCAGCTTCACTTTAAGCAGTGCCAGGGAATACTGTATGCACTGAAACTGGAAAAGTTGGTCTTTTGTAATAGTCTGTATGGACGTTTAGTGTCCAAATGAGAATGACCTTTCAGTGGGCAAATTATTTTTTTAAATAAGAAAGGTAGATGATGAAGGTCATTATCAACAATGATTAGCTATGTTGACAGTAGTTTACTCTTGATATAATATTAAGAAAATGATAATTTACCTCTGTGGTCTTACTCCCAAAAACCTACAACTGTAGTGAAATTATTTTTTAAAAAAAAACACCTTAATTGAAGAACTTTCTACAAAATATCTGACCAGTACACCTCAAAAACTGTCAAGGTCATCTCATATAAGAAAAGTCTAAGAAACCATGATAGCCAAGAGGAGTCTAAGAAGACATGACAGCTAAATGCATGGTGGTATCTTAATACAGAAAATGGGAATTAGGTAAAAACTAAGAAAATATGAATGAAGTACAGACTTTAGTTAATAATAATGCATGTATATTGATGCATTAACCTTAAAAAAATGTACCATACTAAAATAAGATGTTAATAAGGGAAATTGAGTGCTGAGTCTAGACAGGCTATCTGTATTATCTTAGCAATCTTTCTGTAAATCTGTTCTAAAAACAATAAAACTGTCCTAAAAAGTAAAGCTTATCAAAAATAATATACAAAAGGGAAGAATTCTATAGGTCTATTATAAGAATAAATGATCTTTATACCTATAGGGGACAGTACTTAAATGACTATCAGGAAGTGGTTGTTCACAGTCATTTTCTTTGGCTACAACTCTGCTTTAAAATGTATTTTTCAAGGCAAGGCCTAGAAATGGCCGAACTGAAACTGCAAAAATACTGATGTTTAGTGAGAACATAAGAAAAAAAAATCCAGTGAAAGAAGAGATGCCATGCAAATAATGGTAACTGAAAAAGTGATTAAATTATTATTATCAAAATATCACCCATAAGTTATTCAAGCTTAGAATAGTTTCAAATATGTCCATATCAGATTTTGGTGTGACATAAAAACTCTGAAACAGAAATTCAAGAACATTAAGCACATGAAAAAATAATATACATTGAGAATTATAGAAAATAAGAGAGCGAGAATGTTTAAATACAAATTTCATAGTATTCTAGAGAAAAGAGAAGACATTTAACTCGTGTAAACTATTTCAGAACATATCAAGCAGAAAGAGAATGAAGAGAACCTAAAATTTTTAAGTTTAAAAAGTGACTCAGCCTATTCTATTCTAGCCTCTTGTGAGTTGTCAGAGAAAGTCACAATGGGAATACATGTCAACTCTTGTTAGTCCACCAGGTTGGGATTAGGAAGTAATTTGTTGGGACAACGCTCTACAGGGCAGACAGAGAGGGCTCACTTACATTGTTGCTTCCTCTCCTAGTGCTGTTCTGGGAAAATAACATACAGACTTGAATCCAAGTACTTAATGCTTTAAGAAGAAAAGAAGGCTCAGTCAGACTGAGTTCGTTCACTAATATGACTAAAATTTACAGCTAATATGTATTAGTTTAATGACATGCAGAGGAATCTGTTAAGCATTTAAATGCCATCATCTTCACTCAAGGTTGCATTAGCCCTATGTAGTGGAAACTAGCATTGCTGCTACTTTGTGGAAAGGTGACAGAACTTACTCTGGGTCTCTTAGCAATGAATATGGAAACGGGGGTTATAATAGAAGTTTTTCTGATTCTTATGGCTGCTAGTCAAAACTTATTCTATTAAAGTAATCATTTGATGTAATGCACAAGTTAGTTAAAAGATTTAATCATCTTTTCTAAGAATTTACTAAAACAACTAATTGTTGTGGTATATTACAGATATAATCCTCTTGCTTAGGAAACATGAAAAAACTATAATATTGTCTTGAAGGGGAACTTACAGACTTCTTGTTTCCAAATATTTTTGAGCTACTAATTCTACAGGAGATAGATCCACGGGATTTAAACCAGAATTCTAGTAAGTTAGTATCTCTGAGTCTTTAGTACTGTTTTCCTCACCCCAACTGACCAGAGAAGTCCACAAGGAGACATTAAACCACAATGCTGATAGAACATATAGATTTACATAAACCAACTGTTACAGTATGTTTTGTGAAATATAGCAGTATATTTCCAGAACCTAATATAACCCATATTACTTTTAAGGAAGACATTAGCTTTTTGTTTTCCCACTAGGAAGATGTATCATTAACATATTATTTTCCTTTTCATAGAAATTGTGCATAAAGAATTGAAAATTCCAGTTTGTGATTTTAAAAAATCCAATGAATCAAAAGAGGATATCTTGGATTTATGAGATGGATTCTGCATTTGTACTTATTCATACTGTATTGTTTTATTTTTACTATTTACCATTTTAAAGGAAAATCTACAAAGTCAAACAAACTTCTATAAAGTAAAATGTTCCAGTTTTTAACACACTGCTATCCTCAAGGTCTTACGGATAATATGATAAACCTAGCCAAGAAACATCATGTATACAGATATATCAAGACTAAAGATGACAGGCCTTCCTAAAGCTTTTTAAATGGATGACATTTAGAAAAAAGTAGAGGTTGAAATAAGTGTCTTCTAACATTTTCAAAAAATGCAAGGATAATAATCCTAGCTGAGAGTACTTATGTCCTTTAATGGTACCAATGCAAATGTTTCATTGTGATTCTTGTTTTAACCTTTTTATCATAGTCCCTTTAAAAATAAGACCATAAATGACTAAGAGCCAAACTTATTTTTTAAAAAGTGAGAGGCATCCGGGTGGCTCAGTTGGTTAAGCATCTGATTCTTGATATCGGCTGGGGTCGTGATCTTTCCGTAGTGGGATCAAGTCCCACATCGGACTCCACAGTAAGCATGGAGACTGCTTGGAATTCTCTCTCTCTCTCTCTCTCTCTCTCTCTCTCTCTCTCTCTCTCTCTCCCCTGTCCTGCATATGAATATGTGCATGCTTGCACGTGCACTCACTCTCTATCGACAAATAAACTTTTTTTTAAAGTGAACTACACGTGCAAGTACTGTGGTTCTGTTTATACTGCTATAATAGACACTGTCTAAGATCCTCTCATGCAATCATTTTCTCATGCAATCCCCTCCCCCTTGAGGCACTGGACCTAGTAATATGCTTTTAATGAATAGAATATGGCAAAAGAAATGAGATATCACTTACATGATTAGGTTACAAACAGCCCATCACTACTTTCACCTTTCCTCCCCACCCTCCACCTCTCGCTCTGTCTTACTGTTTCCCACTCTTGCTCTAGAGAAGCCAGATATCCTGTGTGCTGTCCCATGGAGAGATCCATAAGGCAAGAAACCATTTCCAGCAGATAGCCAGCAAGAACTAAGATCTGGCAGCAGCCAACTGAGGGACTTTGGGAGCATATTCTCACCAACTTGGGCCTTGAGACAGCAAGATGCTGGATAGATGAAAACTTAGCATTCCATGAGTCTTTTTCTACAGAAAGTCAGGCTCAGCAAACACCTTTCCTTCTTCACAGAACTCAAGACATAAAACCTTGGGGATACAAGTATAAACACCACTAATTTAATAACCTGAAGTATAGTTAATAAACTCAGTGTTATCTTTTGAAATTGTAAGTTTCATTAAGTGATTTCATAACAATCAATGTAAACTTTTCCAACAGGATGTAGTGGAAAAAATCAGTAAATTGACTTAATAATTTTCAATATTCTACTTTGGTAAAACATGCAAGTAAGCTACTCTTCTGCAATACACCTTAGAGATATCGCAGATTTAGTTCTAGACCACTTCAATAAGGTGAATATTGCAATAAAGTGAGTCAAATAAACTTTTTGGTTTCCCAGTGCATATAAAAGTTATGTTTACACTATACTGTACTATACTAAGTATATAATAATAGCATTGTGTATTTTTAAAAAATGTACATACCTTAATTTAAAAATACTTTATTACTGGGACACCAACTGGCTCAATCGGTTAAGCATCCGAAATAGGCTCAGGTCATGATTTCACAGTTTGTGAGTTTGAGGCCTGCATCGGGCTCTGTGCTGACAGCTCAGAGCCTGGAGCCTGCTTCGGATTCTGTGTCCCTCTCTCTCTGCCTCTTCCCCACTTTTACTCTGTCTCTCTCTCTATGTCTCAAAGGTAAATAAACATTAAACAAATTTTTTAATACTTTATTACTAAAAAATGCTAACCAAGATCTGAGCTTTCAGCAAGTCACAAGCTTCTTGCTGGTTAAAGATCCTGCCTCAAGGTTGATGGCTTCTGACTGATCAGAGTGGTTCCTGAGGGTTGGGGTAGCCGTAGTAATTCCTTGAAATAAGACAACAGTGAATTTTGCTACATTGATTGGTTCTTCCTTCATGAATGATTTCTCTGTAGCATGCTATGCTATTTGATAGCATTTTACCCATATTAGAACTTCTTTCAAAATCGGAGTCAATCCTCTCAAGCCCTGTCACTGACTTACCAACTATGTTTATGTAGTATTCTAAATCCTTTGTTATTGTTTCAACAATCTGAACATTTTCTCCCCAAGTAGATTCCATCTCAAGAAACCACTTTCCTTGCTTATCCTTAAGAAGAAACTCCTCATCCATTCAAGTTTTATCATGAGATTGTAGCAATTCAGTTTCATCTTCAGGCTCCACTTCTAATTGTAGTTCTCTTGCTATTTCCACCACGTCTGCAGTTTCTTCTTGCACTTGAACCCCTCAAAATCATCCATGAACATTAGAACTTCTTCTGAACTCTTGTGAATGCTGCTATTTTGACCTCTTCCCATGAATCATGAATGTTCTTTAAGGCATCTGGAATGGTGAATCCTTTTCAGAGGGTTTTCAATTTACTTTGCTCAATTCATCAGACGAATCACTATCTATGGCAGTTATATATTTTTTAAAAAAGTATTTCTTAAATAATAAGACTTGAATGTTGAAATTACTCTTTTGATCCATGGGCTGCAGAATGGATGTTGTATTAGCAGGCATGAAAACAATATTAATCTCATTGTACATCTCCAACAGAGCTCTTGGGTGACTAGGTGCATTGTCAGTGAGCAGTAATGTTTTGAAATAAGTCTTTTTTTCTGAGCAGTAGGTCTCAACATTAGGCTTAAAATATTCAGTAAACAATGTAGTAAACAGATGTGCTGCCATCCAGGCTTTGCTGTTCATATACAGGACAGAGGCAGATTAGATTTAGCATAGTTCTTAAGGGCCCTAGGATTTTCAGAATGATCAATGAGCCTGGGCTTCAACTTCAAGTCACCAGCTGCATTAGCCCCTAATAAGAGAGTCAGCCTGTCCTTTGAAGCTTTGAAGCCAAGCATTGACTTCTCTCTAGCTATGAAAGTCCTAGTTGGCGTGTTGTTCCAATAGAAGGCTGTTTCCTCTACACTGAAAATCTGTTGTTTAATGTAGCCACTTTCATTAATATCTTAGCTAGATCTTCTGGGTAACTTGTTGCACTACATTAGCACCTACTGCTTTGCGTTGTACTTTTATGTTATAAATAGGGTTTCTTTCTTTAAACCTCATCATGAACCTACCTCTGCTAGCTTCAAACTTTTCTTCTGCAGCTTTGTCACCTGCTAATCCTTCACAGAGTTGAAGAGAGTTAAGGCCTTTCTCTGGGTTAGGCCTAGGGGAATGTTATAGCTGGTTTGATCTTCTATTTAGACTACTAAAACTTTCTCTACATCAGCAATAAGCCTGCTTTCTTATTATTTGTGTGCTCACTGAAACAATATTTTTGATTTCCTTCAGGGATATTTACTTTGCACTCACAATTCAACTAACTGTTTGACACAAGAAGCTAAGTTTTTGGCTTGTCTCACTTTTTTTTTTTTAATTTTTTTTCAACGTTTATTTATTTTTGGGACAGAGAGAGACAGAGCATGAATGGGGGAGGGGCAGAGAGAGAGGGAGACACAGAATCGGAAACAGGCTCCAGGCTCTGAGCCATCAGCCCTGAGCCATCAGCCCAGAGCCTGACGCGGGGCTCGAACTCACGGATCGCGAGATCGTGACCTGGCTGAAGTCGGACGCTTAACCGACTGCGCCACCCAGGCGCCCCTGGCTTGTCTCACTTTTGACATACTTACTAAGCTTAATCACTTCTAGCTTTTGACTGAAAGTAAAAGTCCTTTCATTTAAACACTGAGAGGCCATTGTAGGGTTCTCATTGGCTTAATTTTCAATATTAAGCCTTATTCCCTGTGTCTCAGGGTGGCCTAGGGACATCTGCGGAAAGGGAGAAAGACAGGTGAACGGTTGGACAGTGGAGCAGTCAGAATACATACAACATTTGTCAATTAAGTTTGCTGTTAAAAACATAGAATTTGTAGTGCTCCCTAACAATTACAATAGTCACATCAAAGATTAATGATCACAGACCAGTATAACAAATATAATGACATTTAAAAGTTTGAAATATTGTGATACTTATCAAAATGTGACACAGAGACACAAAGTGAGCAAATCCTATTGGAAAATGATGCCGATAGACTTTCTGGATGCAAGGTTGCCACAGACCTTCAATTTGTATTTTAAAAAAAGCAATATTTGCAAACTGCAATAAAGTGAAGTAAAATAAAACAAGATATGCCTGTACTTTGTTACTGACACAATTTTTGCAATTCCAGCTCCCTTGAGTTTTTAGCTAAGTTTTCAACCCTTATAGGAATTTATTAGAGTGAATTTTAATACCTATATAATGTGTTACATTTGGTGACCGAGGAAGCAAAATTTATACCTGTTTATTTCCTCATTAGAGAGGAATGCCATACCCAGAAGCCCTTTAGGTCATACTTCCTAATTACTATGTAGTGTTTCCTCCATCAATCCCCGAAGTGGCATCCTACATTTTGAAAAACTGTCTATGGTAATTTCTTTAAAAATGTTTTAATGTTTTTTATTTTTATTTTCCACAGAGACAGAGAGAGCACACGAGCGAGTGGGGAGGGGCAGAGAGAGAGGAGACACAGAATCTTAACAGGCTCCAGGCTCTAAGCTGTCAGCATAGAGCCTGAGACAGGGCTCGAACTCATGAACCATGAAATCATGACCTGAGCTGAAGGCAGACACTTAACCGACTGAGCCACCCAGGTGCCCCTGTCTATGGTAATTTTTAGGGAATATACCTGTACAGGAAGAAAACTACTACTATGAAAAAAAAAAGTGTGAAAAGGAATGTTCAGAGCACGCGTTTTTTGGTTTGTTTTTTTGTTTTCAATCTTCAATGTTATTTTAAAAATATGTAGAAACCATACTCATCTCTAAAGCATATCAGATAAAAAGATATGCTTCTCCCAAATATGAGAACACACCAGATATTGACCATAACTACAACTAGGACTCTGGGTAAGTATCTCAGGGGAAAAAGTGTAAATTTCTTTTGTGCAATTGTCCATTTTTCACAGTATATAGCTCAAACTCTGGAATGAGAGTTTTAATGAGTTTTAATAGCCTCCAATGAGAAGAGGTTATTGAGTTTCACTCTCTGAAATATTTAGAGCAATAGTCCTTGATTATTTTACTATCCATTCGAAGTACATAAAAGAGAAATGGGACAGGGTTAAGGTTGCCAAGAGGTAAGGGCTTTCCAGTAGGAAGAATCTTCATCCCAGAACACCCCTCTTCCCAACCCTTTCACTTCTTCTGGTCAGAACAAGGAATGAGCTCATATGAGAAAGAATGGTGGTCCAAAGGCAGTTGCGTGACATATTCAAAGTGCTGAAATAACAAGCTGTTGACCAAGAATCTTATATCCAGCAAAAATGAAAGTGAAATAAAGGTATTCCCAGATAAACAAACACTGAGTAAATTCATTCCTAGCAGACCTACCCCCCCAAAAAAATAAATAAAATAAATATTAACGGTAGTTCTTTAGGCTTAAAGCAAGCTACCCAAGATAGAAATTCAAACACACACACACACACACACACACACACACACACACACAGTGCACAAGGTAGTTAAAGTAATTATAAGAAACAGTATAAATGTTTATCTCTTCTTTCTAACTTCAATGATTTAAAAAGCAACTTCATAAAACAATATGCATATAATTTTATGTGAGGACCAATAACACAAGGAAGTGTAATATGTTTGACAACAGCACAAAGATGGTGGGTAAGAACAAAGTTGTATCTGGTATATCAATGACACCAGATGGTAACTTGCATGCATACTGAAAAAAATGTAGAGAATCAAAAATGGTAAATCAGATGGCAAATGTAAAAATACCTATGAATACATATTTACTTTTCCCTTGTCAGTTTCTCTAATAGGCATAACTTCTAAAGCAGTAATTATGACAATGCATTTCTGAGTTTCTAATATATGTAAATGTAATGTGTAACAATAGTACAAAAGGAAGAAAAAGGAAAGAGAGCTATATAAGAGTAATATATATTTGTATATCTCACTGAAGTTAAATTAGCATAAATTTGAAGTGGATTCATAAGTTAAGATTTATAAAGTAAGCCCTTACCAAGCACTAGGAAAATAATGTTTAAAAAATATACTGAAAAAAAAAAAGATTAAAAAAGCAATGGAACAAAAAGACACAAAACACTGGAAAGCAAAACATAAATTAGTAGCAGTAACTCTATATCAATAATTACATTATGTGTGAAAGGATAAAACAATACAATCAAAAGGTAGAGATTGTAAGTCTAGATTTAAAAAAGTAAGATCCAACTACATGTTGTCTAAGGAAATATTTTACATACAATACAAATATGTTGATAGTGAAAGGATGGAAAAAGAGATATAATGTAGATGGCAATCATTAAAAGGCTGGAGTAGCTATACTCTTATCAGGAATAAAAGCTTTAAAACAGTAAGTCACTTGATATAAAGAGGAATATTTTCTAATGAGAAAAGCATCAATATATCAGAAAGAGACAGCTATTATAAGCATATATACACCTAGCAAGAGAAACTTAAAATACATGAAACAAAAACTAAGTTAAAGGGAGAAAAAGACAATTCAACAAAAATAATGGAGAGACAAAATATCAACAGGATACAGAAGACTTTAACAGTATGAAGAAACTACACCTTACAGGCATCTATGGAACCCTCCGCCCAACAACGATAAAATACAAATTCATCTCAAGTGCACTTGGAATATTCCCCAGAGCACAGCATATGATAGGCAATAAAACAAGGCTTATTAAACATAAAAGGGATGAAGTCACATGAAAACTATTCTTAATTATAATAAAATGACAAGAAGATGAGAAGCACAATATCTGAAATAAAAAATGCACATGATGGGATTAAGAACAGATTAAACACTGCCAAAAACAAAAACAAACAAACAAAAATCATGTATTCACAGTCATATCCATAGACAGTGTAGAAGATGAAGCAAAGAAAGAAAAGTGGGGGAAAAAAAGACATACAATCTCCCTGTGCAAAAATATCAAGCAATCAAACATACATATAATTGGAGCCCAAGATAGAAAGAAAAGAATGATAAGGACAGAAATAATATTTGAGGAAATAGGGGTGCTTGGGTGGCTCAGTCAGTTAAGCATCCGACTCTTGATTTCAACTCAGGTCATGATCTCATGGTTCGTGGGATCGAGCTCCACATCAGGCTCTGCACTGACAGCACAGAGCCTGCTTGGGATTCTCTCTCTCTCTCTTTCTCTGTCCCTCCCCTGCTCACGTTTGCTCTCTCTCTCACACACAAAGTAAATAAACTTAAGAAAATAATATTTGAGGAAAGAATAGCCAATTATTTTCCAAATTTGATTTGAAAAAACTATGAACCCATATATCTAAGAAATTTAATAAACCTCAAGTCAAATAAATAAAAGGAAAAACCACATCAAGGTTTATAATCAAATTGCTGAAAACAGGTGATAAAAAGACAGGCTTAAAACAGTAAGAGATGAAAAATACACATTCAAGCAACACAAAATCATAGCGTATTTTTTTATCAGAAGCTATGCAGGTCAAAAACATAATTGAGTAATATCTCTAAAGTATTGGGAGTTAAAAACAGGAACTATCAACCTAGAAGTCTATACCAGGTAAATGTTTTTTTATTTTAATTAAGGTAAAATAAAAACATTATAGACAAAAAAAGTGAAGAGAATTTATTCAGCAGACCAGCCTCACAAGTAATGTTAAAGAAATTTTTTCAGAAAGAAGGAAAATAATCCAGAGGAAAATTTGGACCTACACAAAGGAATGAAAAAGTAATTACATAAGTAATTATGGAAGGTAGTTTTTCTCATTTTTAATTTCTTCAACAGGCAATTGACTATTTAAAATAATAGTGTATTTTAGACATTAGAATAGAATTAGAAGTAAAATAATGAAACAATAGAGCACACATCAAAAGAGAGAAATAGAAATATATTACTATAAAGTTCTTATACTATATGTAATGTGGTATAATATTCTTAGAATATGGACGTTAATAACTTAATGAAAGTTATTATAAACCTTAAATAATTATTCATAAAATAATAAAGAATCCTAGCTAGTGAGTCAAAGGTAAACGTGAATTGGAATGCTAAAATATTTAATTAATACACATACATATATACTCACTTATTTTCAACAAATATCAGGCTATTTTAATGGAGAAATGATAGTCCTTTCAACAGAACAGTTCTGGAACAACTGGATATTTTTAGTTAAAAAAAATATGAAACTTAACAACATATATGTTGTTATGTCACAACATATATGAAAATTAACTTCAAATACATACTTAATCATATATCTAAACATAGAAAGAAACGTTATAAAATTTAGACAAAAATGTTTGTGACTTTGGAGTAGGTAAAGCTATTTTTGATAAAACACAACAAACATAAATCATAAAAGAAGAAATTGATAACTGGACTTTTAAATTTTAAAACATTCTATCTTCCAAAGATACTGTTAACAAAATTTAATTTTCAGACACATACTTAGCAAAAATATATGCTATATATGTTTATTATAAATGATTTGGGTCCAGGGGCGTCTGGGTGGCTCAGTCAGTTGAGCATCCGACTTCGGCTCAGGACATGATCTCATTTTTCGTGAGTTCGAGCCTCACATCGGGCTCTGTGCTGACAGCTCAGAGCCTGGAGCCTGCTTTGGATTCTGTGTCTCCTCTCTCTCTGCCCCTCCCCCACTTGTTCTCTGTCTTTCTCTGCCTCTCAAAAATAAAGAAACATAACAAAAAAAAATAATAAATGATTTGGGTCCAGAAATTATAAAGAACTTTCTACAACTTCGCAATAAAACAACCAACCTGATGACAAAATGGACATACAGGTCTACAAAAGATTTCACCAAAAGAGATATTAAAATGGCAAATAAGCACATAAAAATGTTCAACATCATTAGTCATTATGAAAATGCAAATTAAAACCACAAAGAGATGCCACTGCACACCCACCAGAATAGCTAAAAGTGAAAAGACTGACAATACTATTTTGGTGAAGATGTAAAGGAATTAGAACTCTCATACACCACTGGGGGAACTGCAAAATGGTACATCCACTTTGGAAAATAGTTTGGCAGTTTCTTGTAAAGCAATCTATAAAGTTAAATACAGACTTACCATGTAACCCATAATCTCACCCCTAGATATTTCTTTAAGAGAATTAAATAGATATATCCACACAAAGACTTATACATGAATGTCCATAAATGCATTATGCATTATAGTCGAAACTGGGAAAGATCCAAATGTTCATCAATAGGAGAATGGATCAGCAAATTGAAGCACATCCATGCCATTGAATACTACTCAGCAATAAAGAAGCTATGCATACGTACGACACCATGGGTGTATCTCAAAAGCACTTTGCCAATTAAAATAAGTCAGACATAAAAGACTACATTCCATATGATTTTCTGTATACAATATTCTAGAAAAGGCAAAAGTGTAATGACAGAAAGCAGATGAGTAATTGCCTGTGTACAGAGGTTGGAAAGGAATGCTTGCCAAGGGACATTAGGGAATGTTTTTCTGTGATGGAAATATTCTATATCATGATTTATATAGTTATGATGCTTAAAGAGAGTTATGATGCTTATACAGAGTTACAAGAATCATTAAATGAAACACTTAAAGTTGGTGAATTTCAATAAGGCTGATTTGAAATGTACATACTCCTCCATCTATCCCTGGGCATATTGAATTAGAATTGAAGGGGGGTGGAGCCCAGGAACTGATGGTTTTAGGGTTTTTGATACAGGCAGCCAAGCAGCTGACAAGCACCTAAATCATCAGCCCCCAACTCTACAATTAGCAAGAAATGGTAGTTCATTGTTCATCCCTGGGCAACCCTAGACTCAGAGATGACTGGACTAATCTGCCACTTGTGTAAATGTTTCCCACTCTGCATCTTGATCAGTCAGAAAACTAGGACATGACTCTGCTTTTTACAGGTCAGGTCAATAGGCCAGTTTGGGCAGGAAAACAGGAAACAAAGCTGCAAATAGTGTTTACTACTATTACTACCACTCCTACTGTCAATATTATTATTATTTACTATTCTCCTCATGTATCTTTACTTTTGAAAGAAAATCTTGAAGCCAAATAAATTTAAGAAATTAAAAAAAAAACAGAGTTAAAGTGTCAAAATAACAGGCAAAAAAGTTAAAATTTTCATTCCATTTTCCCTTTCAAATATGTCCTGAGAGGGGCGCCTGGGTGGCTCAGTCGGTTAAGCGTCCGACTTAAGCTCAGGTCATGATCTCGCGGTCCGTGAGTTCGAGCCCCGCGTCGGGCTCTGTGCTGACCACTCAGAGCCTGGAGCCTGTTTCGGATTCTGTGTCTCCCCCTCTTTCTGACGCTCTGTATCTCTCTGTCTCAAAATAAATAAACGTTAAAAAAAATAATTAAATATGTCCTGAGAGCAACTCAATTATTGTGAATGCCACCAGAGTGTAAAGCATATAGTTATGCTGTAACTATAGCTAGGCTTCAGAAGGTAGTGTAGGCTTCAGAAGGTAGTGGTTCTGAAACTTAACTCATCTTCAGTCTTTACAACAAGAAGAAGATCCAAAGTCTCTCATCAAGAAATTGTATTGACGGTTTGTGGTAGGATCCAGGAATGTGCATTTTTAAGTGCCCGTATTGTTTCTGTTGTGCAGCCAGCTTGGGAAGAAACTATCATGTTTCCACAAAATGTATTAATATAAAATCCCTGCTGTCTTTGATCAGCCTCAAACATAAACTTGACTAGATTATAATGACTTCTTTTTCCTCCATTCAAATTGAGCCAGTGCCGTATAGATACAGAGGGCAACCCTAAACCCTTCAGTATTTCTAGTACTCTAAAGGCAAGGAAAGACCAAGATGTTAGTCATTCAGTTTTTAGAAGTCCATTATCTGAAACATGGAAATAGGTATTGGTGTAAAGGAAGGGTTAAGCACAATGCAAATTAGTCACCCAAATATTGTGAAAATCCTAAGCATTTCTGTGGCTGAGATCTATGCTCACAATACTTGTCAATATCCTCCTACAAATAATGTTTAATCTCCAGAGTACTCTAAACTAAATCCCCTTTCCTTCCCTCGAATATATTTCTCACAGTCTTTTTCTAACAGTGTAATCTTCCACAAAGCTCTCATTAATCTGCGTGTGGAGGAGGAATGTTTTAAGAAAGGGATTGCCTGTCAGCCGGTTAGCAATCATTTTCTGCCCTTGGGAACTTACAGAAGGCCAGGTTATGTATCTATAAGTTGGGACCATCACACATCAGAAAATGCTCATCAGCTTTGCCAGCCTCTTGATTATAATCCATTTTGGTGGAGGTCATGCTTCACTGAAAGTTCACATTTACTTTATAATATATAACCTTTATAATTTTGTCTGAAGGCTGAAAACTTTAGATATTCCCCCCCCCCCCCATTTTTTCCATAATGGAAAGATAGGATCTAAAATAACTCATTTCTCATAAAAAAAATAAGTGTGGGAAACATAACACCATGGTATATCATCTTGTTTCAAGTGTATAAAGGTCACTTTTCCAAATATGTGTTTAGGTTCTAGAAGAAAAAGACAAAAACATTACCTTATATTTTTAAAAAAAAAGGAAAAGTTACTTCTTCTTTTGTTTTAAAATGAAGCAATAGCCATCTTTCCAGATAAAGCAAGTGCTGCTTTCCAGACATTTTTTTAATGTGCTTAATGTTGTTGTGCTTTCAACTCAAAAATCATGGTGTCAATGTTTTCATGGATCAAGTTTTAGAAGGAATTTCTCTTCAAAGACAAATATTGGAAAGTGGGTCTAGTGGGTTAGAAGACAAGAGTTGAGAGAGATGATAGATAAAACAGTGCCCACCAATAAGGGATAAGCATTTGGAATGTAAGGACTCTATTCTTAATAGTTTGATTGGCCAGGATATAGTAGGGAGAGGGGGAAAAATGAAAGGTTATTGGCTTAATTACCTTTATTGGATATTTCTTTTGTAGAGTGGATAAGTTAGAAGATGAGGCCATAATCCAATAAAAGGGGCTAGGGAATATATAATTAAATATGGCATACCCAATATATTTAATCATGTATTTAATCAGAGGCTCCTAACAAGATAGAATGTAAATCTACTGTAAAGGCTTCCCAAGATGAGGAAAACAGGGTGGAAAATGTCAACACTTGGCATACAACTAAAGCCAGAAAGCTCTCACTCATCCCCTGAGAATAGTGTGCCTTTAGGTCCCCACAAGACATCTACCACTGACACTCAGCTATAGTTTAACAGGCAAGTAGGCATTTTGTAATTAGAAAAACACAACTTAATGGGGTGCCTGGGTGACTCAAGTCGGTTAAGCATCTGACTTTAGCTCATGAACTCTCGGTTCATGGGTTCAAGCCCTGTGTTGGGCTCTGTGCTAACAGCTCAGAACCTGGAGCCTACTTCGGATTCTGGGTCTCCCTCTATCTCTGTTCGTTCCCCATGCACACTGTCCATCTGTCTGTCTGTCTCTCTCTCTTTCTCTCAAAAATATTTTTAAAAATTTTTATTTTTTTAGAAAATTGTATTCTTAAAGAAAAATACAGCCTAAGAGACAAGCAAAAATGAGTTGTAATTTTACAGATGAATTCTAGAGGCTGAGGCTGACTGAAGAACGTCAAACCTTACCATGCTAGATAAAACATACTGATCCTGGAATAGGAAAGGAAAAGCAACGACCACACAATGAAACCACTTGCTTTCTCTCTGACTCCCCAAGATTTCTGACACAGTTAGTTTTTACCACATCAAAACACCTTTTAGGCTTGATGGGAAAATTAACAAGCATATAAAACTTGTCAACTTTGAGGAGGTTATAATTTGATATTTATGTATCTATATGATATGATATGATACGGTAAGTTTGAATCTTGTCTCCACCACTTATTAAATTTAGGAATTTGGTATAGTTGTTTAACCTCTCTACCTTTCAAATCAACCTTTCAGGGTTGTTGTGAAGACTGGAGATATTAAATATTAATAGCCTAGTACATACCAAACACTCAATAAATGGTAGCTCTTATGTGTTCATACACATGAACCATGCTCACTTTCACTTTCTTCAAATAAAGGAACAAAAAATAGAAATTAGAACAAATCAGCCAGTTAACAATTACAGTTTTAATAATTATCACTTAAGATTTCAGTAAAATATCGCCCAATTGTTCCAAATTGGCTTCTATGTAAGTATAGTTCCATAGATACCGACTGTGTGCAAAGAGAATTAGACTGTGGAGTCTCATGTTATGATAAAAAATAATGAGCTTGAAAAGAATAGCCCCTTTATTGAATTATCACATAAAACCTTTAATACTGGGAGAGGAAAAAAATTAAGAGAAATAGATAATAATTAGAAATGTAAAATTTTCTTACAGAGATACTTCAGTTCATTTTCCAAGAAGGTGAATTTAAGCAATAAAATAAATTTCTAGAAGAGAGAGCAAACTAAAAGAAAACTAAAGTTAATGCTAATATCTCTTAAACACAACAATTACAACTTGACAGAGTATAATTTAGGGATTAAGAGCATGAATTCTGAAGTCAAACTGCCTAGGTTCAAATCCCAGCTCTAGATTTGCAGCACTTTTTGACAACTTTTCTACTTCTCCATACATCAGAGCAGGAATAATACTAGTACATTTCTCATTATAGTGTTATCATAATTAAATGGGTTAATGTATGCAAAGTGCTTAGAATAGTTTCTGGCATATAGTAGGTCCTAAACAAATGTGATGATCATCATCACCATCATCATTAGAATTACAGCTATGGTGAGCACAGTTCTGAGAATCATCTCAAAAGAGGCAATTTCATAGAGCCGAGATGGAACATTTCTTTGGTGTAATGATTAACTTGTGGTTAGTTAACTTACTTGGTGACAATATTCTGCCAATTTGTCTAAAGTCAAAGGTTTGATTATCTTGTAGGTCTGCTGGCTGCATTCCATGACCTCGTGAAGACACTAATACTGACCAGCTGTATTCAACAAATTCTCCTGGTTTTAATAAAGGTTACAGGTAAGAAAATGTAAGCTGATTAATCTAAATTCATGAATAATTTTAGAAAAAATTAATGTACAAATATATTCCTATTGATCATAGTTTTGTCACATGGTCTTAATGGTCTTAATATAAGTTGTTAATTTTGTACGAAAAAATAGACTCAGAGACAAAAAGTAACTTAAACAAGATCACATGATTCCTTGGTGTCAGGGCTAGAACTCTCAGCCCCTATTTCTTTTTATTTTTCCATTATTCTATATTCATTAAATATAGAATGCTCTTATTATCTTTGAGAACTTCCTATTTAAAAAATTCTATTTCTGTCATTATAGTTTATTATGCCATCATGGAAAACAGTTTCGATGACAGAATGTGGGATTTTAAGACCATCATAAGACTTTCTTATGAGAAAAATGAAAAGCCATTTTGAGGTATTGAGCACAGAAAGAGAGATATTACCTGACTTATTTTTTTTATTATTTAAATTATGTTTTTCCTTTTTTTAACTTGTTTTATTTTGTATTTTCTTTAATTTACATCCAAATTAGTTAGCATCTAGTGCAACAACGATTTCAGGAGTAGATTCTTTAACGTCCCTTACCCATTTAGCCCATCCACCCTCCCACAATCCCTCCTGTAACCCTCAGTTTGTTCTCCATATTTATGAGTCTCTTCTGTTTTGTCCCCCTCCCTGTTTTTATATTATTTTTTCCCTTCCCTTATGTTCATCTGTTTTGTCTCTTAAAGTCCTCATATGAGTGAAGTCATATGCTTTTTGTCTTTCTCTGACTGCCTAATTTCACTTAGCATAATACCCTTCAGTTCCATCCATGTAGTTGCAAATGGCAAGATTTCATTCTTTTTGATTGCCAAGTAATACTCCATTATATATATATATATATATATATATATATATATATATATATACATACATACACACACACACACATATATGCCACACCTTCTTTATCCATTTATCCATCGATGGACATTTGGGCTCTTTCCATACCTTGGCTATTGTTGATAGTGCTGCTATACACATGGGGGTGCATGTGTCCCTTTGAAACAGCACACCTGTATCCCATGGATAAAATGCCTAGTATTGCAATTGCTGGGTCATAGGGTAGTTCTATTTTTACTTTGTTGAGGAACCTCCATACTGTTTTCCAGAGTGGCTGCACCAGCTTGCATTTCCACTGACTTAAGTTTTTAAAAGATCACTTTGCCTTAAGAACAGATGATGGGGAAGGGCAGGGATCAATTAGGAGGTTATCACCATAATCCAGATGAGGGATGGTGGTGCCTTGGACTGGGATGGTAGCAATGAGAATGCCAATAATTTGTCAAAGTCTGGATATGCTTGGATGGTAGCACTACAACATTTCCTTTTATGTTGGATGTGAAGCATGAGAGAAAAGAGGGGTCATGAAGGCAAGAGAATATAAATCTTCATTCAGGAAGTTCTAATGCTTTTAACTAAATACCTTTTGCTGCAGTCTAAGCCATGACTTACTCATCCTCATCTCTATGAAAAGAGGTCCAACACCATCTGCACAATGTCCTCTTGTAAACCTGGAGGCAGCCAGAATCATACTATGTGCTGTGAAAAATACTAAACAATGGCTCCTGACCTCAAAGGAGTTTATCATTTAGTAAATGAACTCCTCTCCAAATAGAAGGGAGATATATTTAACAGCACTGCAAATGTAGCCAGAAGTTGCAGCTGGATGTTAAACTGTAACCCTTCCGGGCATGCCTGCACAAATGAGAGAACCAAGCCCACCAAATGTCCATCTGGGATAGAATATATTCCTCAGGAAGTGGAGGAATCAAACATCTGAAGGGAAAGCTAATTCTAGGTATGGTGTGGTGTTCCTGCTTGCCTTGGCTCCCTGTTCAGCTCCCTATGGACTCATGTATGAATTCCTATCTCTTCTAGGGAAGGGAGAGAACTGTGAACAAAGAATAGAAAGGGCTATTTTCCCCCAAATCCTCTAAGATATGAGAGTAACAGCCAATACTACTCTGATAGATGTCCATAGAAGATAGCCCAGAAAGGCAGAGAAGCACCAAGTGTGGCAGGCTTTGGCATCTCAAGAACTCCATGCATCCTTGGCAATAACCACTGGTGCAGGGAATAGCATCCTCAGAAGCTCAGGTGTTCATTGTCGTCATGATTCCCTACGATGTGTCATTAGCACCCAGCAGAGATAGGGCAGATAGACAGAGGAATAAAAGAGGTAGATATCACATGTAACTGACCTTTTCACAAGCAAGCATCTGAGAGACTCAGAAATACTTGTCTGAACTCAGCTATTATTAGCAGGTAAGCAAGAGTCAGAGAGGTAAGTTTATATTGTCATCTTTGTTCAGCTTTAAAATAATGATGAAAGGGGCGCCCGGGTGGCTCAGTCAGTTACGTGTCCAACTTTGGCTCAGGTCATGATCTCCCAGTTCGTGGATTCGAGCCCCACGTGGGGCTCTGTGCTGACAGTTCAGAGCCTGGAGCCTGCTTCGGATTCTGTCTCGCTCTCTCTGTGCCTCCCCCACTTGTGCTCTCCCTCTATCTCAAAGTTAATAAACATTAAAAAAAATTATGATGGGATGAGTTCTTTACACTCCAGGTACTCACTGCAACATTTTATATAATTATATTTCACAATTAGGCAGTCTGTATACCCCAAGGCTCACATATTTGCCACATCTGTGTAAAGTACCCAGAAATCAGGTAGATAGCCTCTTCATGGATGTTAAAAAAGAGAATGAATTCTGGAAAAACAGACAACTGTTCTTTTGAAAAGGGTAAACATGAGAATATTTTTAAGACAAGTGTCCTTCATAAAAGCAGTCATTTTACAAAATCAATAAAAAGAACAAATCTGTATGTCCTGGTACATATATTACCAACCTTATTTTGTATAACACTTCCTCCCTTTCACTCATAAAGGAAATAATATTCCATTTTTAAACACTTTTTTTTTAAGACTTGCTAAGTGGCTTCACACAACTGCACCATATTGAAGAAGCCAAAATGACATTTTGTGGCACTGTGCCAATTTTACTCAAATTTAATAATTTTTTCTTAATCTTGAATTGTATTTGACCTTAATTCCATTTCTCCTCATGAGAGAGTGTTTGTTTGTTTGTTTGTTTGTTTAGTTGTATTTATATCCTACCTTCTTTTCAAAAGTCTCCGGTACCTCTAGTTCCAGATGATGATGAGATTAGTGTTACTACTATTATGGCTATTAACACGTCAAGGACAGAGGGAAAGGTCTGGTGGGGATGTATGTCCAAACCATTACTACTCGGCGTCCTAGAGAAGAGGGTCAGTGGTTGAGGTGCTTCAGTAGGTGAGATATAGATTATATTCTAGCCAGTAGAGGAGATGAGAGGAGAAAAGGGAATCTGGAAGATGAGTGTGACAGAGTCAGGGATCAGTGGAGGCTTTCCCTTATGTAAATTCAGTAGGTTCCTTGGAAAAATTAAGCAGTTGCTTTGTGCAATATTTTTAGTAGGCAAATTAAACAAGACACCTTTTAGGTCAAAACCCTATGAAAAATACAATGACACTGAAAATCTATTCCCACAAAAGTGCATATCATATGATCCAGAAAGAAGAGCAGAGGTTTTGGAAGCCACCACCTACTGTTTCAGGAGTCACATGCTGAAAGCATCACTCAGCCATCCCACGCGTGCAAAAGAGCACATTGTCAGGTTCCACGGTTCAGCTGCATTTAGCCAGCCCTTCAAATTTCCTATCTTAATATATATTTCTATTTTCACTGCTACCCCTCCTCCACCAATACCCCATTAAGGCTTCTATGCTTTTTGAGGACATAAGCATGTGTGTGGTTTAGGGAGCTGGGGGTTGGGAAGGGCCAGAAGCAACTAAAAAGAATAATTCTCCAGAATAAAACATTCTGGCAACAACTTCCCATATTTTTCTGAAGTAGTCTCATCATCTTGTCATTGACTGCCCTGCTCTTGTCTAGCAGGAAAATGACAATAGCCCTATTTTCCATGAGCTCTAGAGCAAAGGTTCAGCCCAGAAGACACTCTCTGGAGTCAGGATGTCCAGATTTATGAGAACAAGTATATGTGAGCCAAAGTGTATGTGGGGGGGGGGGTGTAAGAAAG
>NW_024412429.1:20656074-20698649 GCF_014898765.1 Herpailurus yagouaroundi
TGTGGGGGGGGGGGGTGTAAGAAAGAGAGACAGAGATTGAGATTTACCTTCCAATGAGGGAGAACTCTCCCACAACACCCAGGCGCCGCATGGCACTCAGGAGGCCTCGGACAGTCATGCCCTCGCAGAAGCAGACAACCACTCTGGCCTTGGGAAGCCTCTCCCGAAGCTTGCGCAGGAGTCGGTCAAAGCTCTTTTCCCCAGCATTGCTGTAGATTTTGTCTGAGTGGGCGATGCAGAGGCCTTCCTGGGCAGCCAGCTCTTTGAAAGCATCCATTCCGCTCTCCCCATAATTCCCTGTCCAGAAACAACCAGCAGATGTTCAAGACAACCTGGCAGCACAGCAGTTACAAGCTTGAATAAAGGCTCATTAGTTGCAAGGAATGGAGAGGACAGACTTGCCAAATAATTTGTAAATATAACTGGAACTGAAGGAAGATCTGGATGGATTCAAGAGAGTAATCAACTGTAATCAAACTATCAACTATGGAAATAATGAGAAACTATCTAACCAGGCATCCACGGTGAAACAAGTTTTGAGAAATAAAGGACTACTGCCCTATTTTACAACAGCAATCAGTAGTGGTTGTCACAGATTTTAGCAATGTGGGAAAGATCACCATATTGGGTAAGAGGTCAACCAGCACAACGAGAAGCCCTGTTTATTTGAGGGCTCACTTCTCTGGCTTCCAGTTAAGAGGCAGACACTCATGGTGACAGCAAACCCTGAAGAGTAAGAAAAACGAATGGAACACTTGGCCAGGTCAGAATAAGTAGACAATACCTAGCTGCATGGTTTAGTCAAAATCTACCATCCTCTGATGAAGTGATAGGATGATGGGAGATTTGGCCTTATTTAAGTATCATTCTAACATAAAATGTACTTTAAGAACTCATAGAAATCAACAAAATAAAACAAATACCACCATGTGCCAGTTTCCCATTTCTCTATTTCACTGCTGATTCTAGCCCCCACCTTAGTGTCCTCTGTACCTCTACCCGCTTTCCCCAAGTTTGGGCATTTCGACACCTGTGTAGATGATCCAAAACCACATCCTCCAAGTTTCTCAACCCTCTCTGTCCAATGATATTTTCTATAACCCTCTTACCTCCATGGTCACACTTTGACCTTGTTGTCACGAATTGGAACAGAGATGTTCCAATATCTCTGAATATAGATGTCAAACATCCCAGTCTCTGTTTATACCCTCTTATCTTTCAAGCCTATATATTCTGCTACCCCTACTCCAACATTTCTTCAACTTTATGGAAACCTCAAATCCATTGACTTCCCAATCTTTCTTTCCATCCTTCCTCTCATTTGCCTCTTAGCCCAGCTCATATCTTAAAGGAGTGATTATAAGGATAGGCTGTTTCCTCATAATCCTTATAATCCTCATAATCACTCCCTTACAAATTGCTTAACTCCTTTGTGTCCTCCTGACAAACCTCAATGCTAGTTAAAACAAACCATTCACCTATTCCATGTCTCCACTTGAGGACCTAAGTATGCCTGGAAAAAATTCAAAATCTTGATGATTGGTCTTATTAAAAATTCATAAGCATTCATTCCAAAAGGGGCATTCAATATTGCAATAAAATTATACGACATCTCCTCCATAAATAAAATCTCCTAGTCCCTAACATGATAATTTCATCCTTACTCTTCCCTCCTTAAATCTCCAAACTATTGGCCCCACCTCTGACCCTCATCTCAGCTGGGATCTTCATTTCATATTTCAATAAGAACACAGAAACAATACAACAAAAACTAACTCAGCCACACATCACAACATCTACAAAGTTTTCTTTGTTGGCACTCATTTCTCTGGCATTTCTCCTGCTGCAAATTTGAAGTGTTTCCATCTTAGGACAGAGCCAACTCTTACTCAGAAATACTAGGTCTCATTGCTTTTTGTCTATTCAAGAACTTTATCCTGCAATTGTCCCCTCTCTTTGCTAAAAATCAAACTATTTCCTTCTACTGGTGTCAGTAAAAAATAAAAACTAAAAATTTTTGGACTCTTTTTCTCACTTGAGTTACTATCTCATTTGCCACTCCTACTCACAACCTAGGTCTGTGTGTTTGCCTCAGCATCTGCCATGCTCTCCTTTACCACCCTTCCCATAACCTCAGAATCTTCTCTTGTCAAGGTCACCAAAAAATTCCCTGTGCCTATTTTATGATCTGTTCTCTCTTCGTCTTTATTTACCACCAAGGTGCATTCAACAGCTGGCCACACCCTCCATGATATCCTCTCAGTATCAGTCTCTGTAATGCATCCTTTCCTGATTTACTCACCACTTACTGACTACTCCTTGATGAGCAGAGGATTTTCCTCCTCTGCTCAGCCTAGAATATTGTCATGCCAGGACCTGGTCACATTCAGTCACATTCCTTCAAACAGCATTTGAATATTATGGATGAATCCCAAATGTAGGTCTACAGACCAGACTCCCCTTTGGAGCAAAAGATAGTACACTCAATTGTACCCTTGATATATCCACTTATAGACATCTTAAAGTTAACATATTTGAAATAGAATGTTTTCCCTCTCCACCTTGTAAATCTGCTCTTTCCAGGCATCTGCTGTTAGTAACTAATGCCATTGCCCACCACACTGCTCAATAACAAAGTTTAGGAACTCTTCATTTCTAGCTTTCTCCCATGTTCCAGATCCATTCCACAGACTGTTCTAAAACATTTTTAAGCTAGTCTCCTCCATTTCAACCTCAGCCATCCTAAACCAAGTGTCTTAGGTCAGGTTCCCTAAAAGCAGAGCTGAGATGAAGCTTCTTGTTCAAGTTACTTATTGAGAAGAAGAGGAGCTAGAGAATCAGGGAAGGACAGGTCAGGAATCCTAAGCAGGAATGTCATCTCAGCTACTGATAAGCTTCAGTATGATTCCACAAAAAAGTGTTACAGCAAAAACTGTAGCACAAAGTTAGCCCCACCTTTAGGCAACAGGACCCCTTTGCCACTCGGTCATTGGCTAAGGTCCATAAGAAGGGAGGGGAGTTGTAGCCTCCCAGGAAGGAGTCGGCCAAGATTTATAAAAGCTTACTTTCATAGTAGCTGGGAGATTGGTGTACAAGGCAGCTACATGTAATCTGGACAGGCCATTAACAGCATCCTCTATTCCAAGTAACTGTCAGTTCTTGCCTTCACAACTATCCTATCCTCTGATTGGTCTCCTTGCGTCTCTTCTTGTTCCCAATGATTCATTCCACCCCTAATAAACAGAGTGATCCGTTAAGGTATAAATCAGATTATATCACTTCTCTTCAAAAAGCTTCAATCACTTTCCAGCATACTTAGAATGATATCAGAACTCCCTCTCCCAAACTACCAGCCCTTTACATGGACTGAGCTTTCCAACTTCTCCACTCTCATCTCTCTGTTCACTTCCCCTCGCCCACCTTCTCTAGACCATAGCCTTCTTTCTCTCCTTGGAATACTGTAAACTCACTCATGCCTCTATATTACCTGTTTCCATCACCTGAAAAGATAATTTTCTACAGATGTTCTTATCAACCTTTCTCGATATAAATGTCATCCCTTCTGAAAAACTTTTCCTTATCAGTTATCTTAAAGAAACATCCCAGTAAATCCTGTTCATGTCCCTTGATTTTATCTTATAACCTATATTTGACACTTTTTCTTGTTAATTTTTCTCTTCCCTCTAGAATATAAGCTCCATGAGAACGCCTCTTTGTGCCTCATCCAATGATGTATCCCTAATACTGAGAACAGTTCTAGACACTAAATAAATGGTAAAAGTGCATTTGTTCTGACAGCACAATACAAAAAGGAACAAAGGTTGTAAATAAGCAACTTGAAAAAAATAAGCAAAAGTGGGTGATCAGCATATGAAAAAAATTACTGGCTCTCATTAATTATCAAGACAGTGCCACTAAAACAAGATATTTTTTCACCTGTCAAATTGCCAGAATTACAAAAATTAATAATATTTAATGTTGGCAAGACACAAATACATTTACTTTTGGTGAAAGCAGTTCAAACTTTTGGCAGACAATTTGGTAGTAGTTTTCAAATATTTTTGAGGTAAATATCAATATTCAATATATACATTATACAATAAATACATTAATGGTTAAATACATCTATAGTTAAGTCAAAATAATTTAAAAGAATAATATTATCTCCCCCCCCCCACAAAAAAGGATTTAGGATTTAAAGTTCAACATCTATAAAAGTTTCATGGGCACCGTAATAAAACCTAATGAGTTTCCTATATTGTTGAAAAGGCAGCTGTCTCATTTTCTTTTTCATAAGTTTAAATTATCAGCTAATGTATTTTCCTTTTAATTTAACCATCTTGAGTGGCGTAGTCCAGTCCATTGAAGCCCAAATGGAAGGACTGATGCATCACAAAATCCTCAGCTCCATGGACTGTGGAAACACATCATGGCTCATACAAGAGGCATTGACTGATTGTAAGCATGAAAACTAACTGGCAAGTGGACGCTCATTTGTCTACAGATGAGGGTTTGAGAAAGGATATCAGATGCCACTTTCCCATAGTAAATACACATTCAAGAATCTACAAGGTACACAAATACCACTAGCCAAGTCTCTTAGGAAAAGCACTAACATCAGTTTGTCAGAAGATGTTGTTACAAGGGCAATAACTTCATTGCTAAAGTGCCATGCTTGGATTTCAATTACAGAAAACTATTTTATTCCTTTCTTAAAATACATGCAGATTAACTTAACAAGAATTTTTTAGGTATTCAAATAACAAAATCTTTGTTTTCTAAATCCAGTAAAGACCTTAGATATACTCTAAACCCTTCAGGTTACAGACAAGGAGATTGAACCACAGACGGTCAATGGCTCACCAATGAGCATGAAGCTTATTGTGTTAGAACTAGAGCAGTTCTGAATGACTTGACTCCTAAGTTACTGCTCATTTTTCTTAATAGCAAAAGTCATTTAAATGTGCATGTTTTCATAATCAAAAAAAATGTCTGCATAGGTCAATTGGTTTCATAAAATATTTGTCCCATTTTCTGTATTCATATTTTCTTTCTCACAGACCAATTATTCATTATAGAAATTGATAGCTGAATATCATGCATTGGGCCATGTTTAAACTGCCTATTTTTCTCATTGTACCTAGAAGTCTCCAAAGTAGCACATAAATTTCCATGAGAAGAGTTATAATATTGGAAAAACAACAATAATAACTTGTACTTTTATAAATCTTTATACTTTAAAATTTGAATTCTGGGGCGCCTGGGTGGCGCAGTCGGTTAAGCGTCCGACTTCAGCCATGTCACGATCTCGCGGTCCTGAGTTCGAGCCCCACGTCGGGCTCTGGGCTGATGGCTCAGAGCCTGGAGCCTGTTTCTGATTCTGTGTCTCCCTCTCTCTCTGCCCCTCCCCCGTTCATGCTCTGTCTCTCTCTGTCCCAAAAAAATAAATAAACGTTAAAAAAATTTAAAAAAAAAAATTGAATTCATAAACATGATCTTCCTTGACTCTTAGAACAACAGCCCTATTGTACTCATTATATTGATAATAGTACTAGATGCAAAGACCATAAAAAATGGGACAAAAATTCCTACAGGAAGTTTAAAATCATGTTACTTTCACTTAGCAACAGAACTAATGACATGACATGGACAAGCGTAAGTATCTAATAGAGGTGCTATGGATTAGGAATCAGGAAATCCCACCTAAAGAATGTGCCACTTGTTGGAAAGGATATGGAGAAAAGGGAACCTTTGTATTCTATTGCTGGGAATACAAATTGATATAGCCATTAGGAAAACAGTATGAGGTTCTTTAACACATTCTGAATAGAACTACCATATGATCCAGCAAGACCATTACTAAGTATATATTTAAAGGAAGTAAAATCAGTATTTCAAGGAGATATCTGCACTTCTGTATTCATGACAGCAATATTCACAACAGCCAAGGTATGAAAACAACCTAAGTTTCCATTAGTGGATGAAAGGAAAACGAAAATGTGGTCGAGATATATGATGGAATATTAGCCATAAATAAAAGGAAATCCTGCCATTTGCAACAACATGGCTGAACCTGGAGGATGTTATCCTAAGTGAAATAAGCCAGACATAGAAAGACAAATACTACAGGATCTTACTTATGTGTAGAATCTGAAAGAGCCAAACCCATAGAGCCAGAGAGTAGAATAGTCGTTACCAGGGGTGGAAGAGTGGAAAAAATGAGAAGCTATTGGTCAAAGGGTACAAACATTCAGTTTTGAAATGAGTGAGCCCATATGTAGTTAATGATATTTATTATATACTTGAAATTTGCTAAAAGAACAGATCTTAAATGATCTTACAACACACACACACACACACACACACACACACACACACACACAGACATGTAACTATGTGAGGTAATGGTTGGCTGTGTGAATTAACTTGATTGTGGTAATCATTTCACAATGTATATGTCTATCAAACCATTACATAGTAAAACTTAAATATCTACAGTTTTATTTGTCAATTATACCTCAAGAAAACTGGGGGCACCTTTATTCTGTGTCTTAAAATATGAATAGATTTTCAACAGATAGAAAGAAAACTGGAGGACAGGTCCTCTTTGCCTCTTTCCCAGGTTATGAGCAAACAATGCCAGACTGAAACTAAAACACCCAACACTGAGCCCACCTCTGCCTCCTCTCCCCCTTCCATTCTGCCGCACAGGCCTCCTCTTGCCTTCCCTGGTTTTGAAGAACTTATTTAGATAGTTCTGTGTGCAACCCTAAAAGGAGCTGTGAGTGTATAAAGAACTGACTCTAAACAAAACTCTCAAAAAATAAAGGGCTATGTAATTGTAAACACTTAGACTTGGTAGAGAGTGGCAAATTTTCATTCAATTAGCAAATAGTTTATTGAACTCTCAACTCAAAAATTTTCTTGGGCTCTACACTTAAAGAGTTGCCAAGAAATATTGGACATTGACTCTTCCTTCAATTTGATGAATATTTACTACGTGTCTGGCACTGTGCTACACATCTTAGCATTTCATTAGTTCATCACTCCAAAAAAAAAGTTTTACAGAGGATGACATAGAAGCTATATAATGTTAAGTAACTTGTTCAAGGTCAACAGTGGTGGATCTAGGATTTCACATCTAACTCGGAACTTCTTGCTTATCACCATCACTTCGCACTGCCTCCTACATGAACTTATACATAGTGGTGAGAGCATGACACAACCACACAAAATATAGCAGCAGTAATAAGTTATAAATGCTTCATGGGAAATGAAAAATAGCATAATACCAAATCTCGGAATAAGAAAACCGAGATGATCAGAGAATGCCTCTTTGAAAAGTAAAAATGAAACTGGGCTTTGAAGAACGTAAGCAAGAGGTTGGCATTCAGGGTGAATGGGAGCAAATGAGAAACCACAAAAAAGATTTTTAGAGGCAAAGAGTAGAGAAGTCCCACTGGAGCAGAAGGCTCATGGTTTATAGAACTACACTCTGTATAACAGATCCCTAGAAGCATCTGGCATACCACTACAAGATTGCAACATGGAAATGTGCTATATGGTACTGTGTTGTAACAGATTTTATAACAGACTTTATCACTGTTATAATGTTGCCTAAATCCTAGAGAGTGAGAGAGAAAGGCAAGAGTGGCATCTGACAAAGCCCATAAAATATAATAATAAAATATGTTGAAAACCTTAATTCCTATCTTATGTGACAAAATAAACTGCAGAGTAAATCAAGATTTTTCTATAAAACGAAGCTTCTAAATAGAACCTAAGGGGAAGAGAACATGGGGTTTACAAAGAAATTCCCATTGTTTGAAAAGTAATTTAAAATTTTAAATATAACAGAACTAGACATTATTGCCTATACAGAGCAAAGTTTTAAAAGGTACTGAAAATGGGGATAAAAATAGAACTATCTCAGGAGAGAAAAAATAATCATTATAACTCTGAATTTTCTAAGCTACATATGATTTTAAAGTTGCATATGATTATCCAACCAGATCAACAGACATTCATTCATAAAAGATTGATTTCTAGTGATTTGGTAGCTAAATTTCATTGAGCAAGCAAGCTATAAAACAAAATTGTGTTGGATTTCATAATGTCTTGTATGAACCACCACCATGGCAAAAAGTAGGCAAAGAAGACTAGTCCTTACATTGGTCATTTTTTTCTTCTACTCTTAAAATTAACTGGGGACATATTCAAGATACAATCTCAGCTCCATTTGGTGGCTATACTCACATTTCGGCCATCATATTGAACCAAGTTCAAGCCCTGTTATTACACCTTCATAAATTATCCTGGTCAAACAAATACATTGAACACAGCTCATCCCTATGTATTTATACATCAGTTATATGAGCAGAAACATTCATACAGGGAAAATACATAGATATTCCTTCACTTCCCTTAATGAAAAAAAATGCTTTTGTTTTGAAAGATCCATCAGTATCATGCTTTAGACTTCCTTAATCCCTGCTCTATTTCGTGCTCATACCTTACAAACCTCTTTTGGTATTCCATAGTCGTAGCAGGCTCCCAGATGATGAAACCCCATGGTTTGTGAACTAGTCCCTGTCTGACAGCTTGAAAACTTAACGACTTTGCCTCCTGGGACAACTTGGGCAAGTAGGATAATGACCCATTTTTAAAAGAATTATGAAGAAATTTGTTTTCACAGCACCTTCTGGGAATCTATTACAATATTCAATAACTATCACTATCAGGAAATTCTTCTTTTTGATGTAAATTCCTTACAGTGAAATCTAAGTTCATTCCCTCTTCGTTTTTAGTGAAGAAAGATACCAGCTGGTATGAATTTGGTTTTTTTGTTTTGTTTTGTTTTGTTTTGTTTTGTTTTGTTTTTTTGTGTTTTTTTGAAATCTTTCTGGAAGCCAAATTCAGTTTTCTCTTCTCCCAGAAAAACAGTCCCTGTTACTTCCACCTTTCCTGACAACCTTTTAATTTGTCTGGTTCTCCCACTTCAAACCTAAAAAATGTTATGTCTCCCTTGCCTCCATCCCAATACCTGCAGGCAGCATTATGGGTCTGGCCAATCAGAGTCAGAGGAAGGTGAGTCATCAGCTACATTAGGGGCAGTAAGGGAATTTATATGCAAGGTCAGTGAAGGAACTGCCTCACACAAAGCATTCAAAGGAAAAAGGGATCACTTTTATGAGCAATTTCCCAGCCTGACCCCCAACAACCACAGTTTGGGCAGGTATAGTTATAGCACCCAGTGGAAGAAGGAAATTTACCAAAAAGTGACTGTCATCTCTATGCAATAGGATGGAACCAAGTAATCTTGCCCTTTTGCCACATCAAGTTTCCAGGTAGGTATTACAGGCGAGTGAATAAGAGGATGAATCTTGGAGGAAGATCAACCTGGTTTGAATCCTGGATCTGGATAAAGACATAGAGAGCCTTTAAAGTGCTTTCTTTAAGCTTTGGTTTCCTCTTGTGTAAAATGGGGATCACAATAGGCATCACAAAGACTTGTCATGATTATTAAATCATATGTGTTAATAAATACAAAGTTCCCAGACATACAAAAAGTTCAGGGAGTGGTGTCTATTTTTACTTTCCATCCATGCCTCTCCCAAGTTGTAGAATCTAAAATTGGACATGAGCTTTAGCAGTGACCCAAGAGCTTTAGATTCCTTTATTTCCATGTTCCTATTTATAAAGCCCAATCTTGTGATTTTTTTTTTAACTACAGTGCTTTGCTCTCCATTCATGGTCACCTTGTTTCCAGGTTGTCCCTAATTTATTTTTTCTACCAGTCTTGAGCAAAGCAATTCCTCCCCTATTTTGTTTTTGCACTTTGGGTACTTACATGCAATGCATTCAGAAGTCTATGTTTGTCTACATTGAATCTCTGTCACTGAGTCTTTTAAGTCATAACTGTCTCGTATCTATTTTAGAGCTTTACACAATCACCCAGTTTGTTGTTTCTCTCACTCGAATCCTTTATAATATGGAGAAAGAAGTTAAGAGAAGAAAAAACTGGTATAAAAATACAAAAGGATATCATTATTCCTGCAGAAAAGCCACATTTTTCCATTTCAGTTTTCATGTGAAGGAAAGAGGTTCACAGAGGCAGCTCCTGTCACACCTGTCCACTCTTTCTGCCTATCCGGTTTTATATATACAAACAAACCTGGGAAGATTATATACAGCAACAACAAGTTCAGAATAAGTACCCCAATACACACACACACACACACACACACATATACACACACTAAAATTATGTATATATTTTAATGATAACACGGTGCTGGCAAGAGTTCAAGGAAATAAGCACTCTCATATACTACCAATGGTAGCATAAACTGTTCCCATCTTTTTGGTAAAAAATTTATAATATAGATGTTTTAAATCATATTTGTACTTCTTGACTCAAAAATTTAGTTTGCAGTAATTAATTTCATTGCCACCAAGTTCTAGTTATAAGGATGTCCATCACAGCACGTAATTGGAAAACATAACAGAAACAAACAAAAAAAACCCTTGTGCTCTACCGTAGAAGATTGGTTGAATAACTATTGTGTATTTACATTAAAAACACATGCAACCATTTCAAAGATGATGTAAAATTGTTTGATGTCATCAAAAATACTTATATTGTTAAGTACAAAAAAATTAAAAATAGTACACAAAGTGCAAAATTTTACATTTTAAAAGTACAATTTTTACTGTGTATTTATATTTATATAGAGAGAAAGTAAAGAATATGCATGAAATTTTTTTTATTTTATTTTTTAGTAGCATCTGGTGCAATGATGATTTCAGGAGTAGATGCCTTAGTGCCCCTTATGCATTTAGCCCATCCTCCCCTCCCACAACCCCTCCAGCAACCCTCAGTTTGTTTTCCATATTTATGAGTCTCTGTTTTGTCCCCATCCCTGTTTTTACATTATTTTTGTTTCCCTTCCCTTATGTTAATCTGTTTTGTCTCTTAAAGTCCTCATATGATTGAAGTCATATGATTTTTGTCTTTCTCTAATTTCACTTAGCATAATACCCTCCAGTTCCATCCACATAGTTATGCATGAAAATGTTAACAGTGGTTTTCTGTAGATGGTAGAATCATATGTAATTATGTTTTTATATTTTTATTATCTTTGTCTTCTAACTTATCTACAATAATCATGAATTATTTTGTTAGTAAAAATGATTGGAATTGGGGCGCCTGGGTGGCGCAGTCGGTTAAGCGTCCGACTTCAGCCAGGTCACGATCTCGTGGTCCGTGAGTTCGAGCCCCACGTCGGGCTCTGGGCTGATGGCTCAGAGCCTGGAGCCTGTTTCCGATTCTGTGTCTCCCTCTCTCTCTGCCCCTCGCCCGTTCATGCTCTGTCTCTCTCTGTCCCAAAAATAAATAATAAAACGTTGAAAAAAAAATGATTGGAATAAAATACATATGGTATGGTTTTCATCTGAATATCATGCTAACCATAGCTATTACGGGGTATATGAGAAATTTTTTCAGAAGGGAAATGAGCCTCTCATAATGACAGCATAACAATATTTCTTCCTAAAAAAAAAAAAAAATAAGAAATACTAAGGCTATAATGAATGTCCATAGCAAAGTTGACCATAGACCTTGTGCTATTTCCTGAGATATCTAATCTACATATTTGGATTGAGAGAGCATGTGTAATACATATGGCTCTTATGTTTGGGACCCTGAAATGTGAAATGAGCTGCCCTAATTTATTAAGAAGTTTCTCTCTCTCCCCTCCCTCTCTCTCTTTAATATCTAATGAGATTTAGTCTAATCTAATGAGATTAGATGTAAATTTCCTCATCTACTGAGCTTCTGCCCTAAAAAAAGGTATAAAAGGCTCTGAACACCCTGTCTGCTGTAAACTTCCTACAAGCACTAGGCTACAGGCCTGGCCATCTCTTCTCCATGACAAGGAAGCACTTCAGGTTGAGACCAGGGTGGCTGGCCCGTTAAAGTCTCTCCCCTTTGAACAAAGGACTAGAAGCAGTGTGAATAATGCCTTAATATTATTTGGGCATTACTTCTAATAGGCAATAAAGATAAATAAAACCTGTTTAACCAGTTTCCGTGTCTTGGTGTCTTGAACATTCTGTCTGAAGTTAAAAGATATTGAAATATAGCTTGGCCCGGGAAGGGTAAACAACACTAATATTACCAGATCCTAAAGCAGTGGTATAGGGTGAAAATTGATAGAGATCTTATTATGTCTTAATCATCTTCTTTTAACTTCACTACACCCTTATTACCTCATTTGGCCATAGTTATCTCCATTCACAAAGGAATCTGAGACCTAACAACATAAAGCAACTTACCCAAAAATTGTCACAGCTGCAATTTGAATTCAGATATGTCCTGACTCTGAAGTCTATGGCTTTTAATTACCTACCCCCTGGCATAGTTGTTGTTTCAAACTCTAGTCGTTTCCTCCATATTATCCATTCGCGTATCCTTCCTCACTAAAAAATACCTGATTATGTCTGGGGTGACTGTGCATAGCCAAAAATATCTACTTTCCCATAGTCCCTTGTGGATAGAGATGCAGATGTGACCCAGTTCCAGACAAGGAGATTTAAGGCTAGGTGAGGCTTCTGGGAAATTTTTGAAAAGGTCAGATGGCAGGCATGCTTCTGGGGCCTTTTTTTTTTTCCCTTCTCTCTATACCAGTAGATGAACCTGAGCCTGGAGGTGCAGCAGCCATGCAGTAACAGTGAAGGGTGAACTATGAGGAGGAAGCATATACATGAAGCCTGGGGCAGCAGAAGACAGAGCAGCCCGGTACCTGGTAGCATTCCTGTGCTTCATTCTGCTCCTGGACTCCCTTCCTCTGGATGCTTTCTTGCATAAAAATGAGAGATGAATTCCTACCTGCTAAGCCACTTTTAAGATGGTTTTCTACTATTTGCAGATGAACACATTCTTCTTGGTCCTCTATATGACATTACTGTAAAAATTCCAGGACAAGAGCCAGAAGTCTTGATTGTCTCTAGCTCTGACCTTGAACTGCTTATCATTCTGTCTTCTTTGCTCATGCTTAAAAGACAGGTTCATACCAGGCGATCTTTAAGTTTCCTTATAGCAAGAGCATTTGGTGATTCTAGAACAATATGAATCAGCACTCTTTCATAATCTAGACCTTCATGTCAAAACATATTTCCTATTCTCAGTACTCAGAGTAAGCATCTGCTTAGCAGAATTTTTTTCAACAGCTTCTTCTTCCCCAATCTGATCTTTTACAAGTGTATTACTGTAGGGGAGGAGAAAGTATTTGTTGTGTAATCATTTAACATGTAACTTGCCCGCAGGTTTATTTTTGCCAACTTTTAGGTGTAGAGTCACTGAAAATCAGAGAACAAGACACTGCCTTGCAGAAACAGGCAAATATGAGAAAACAAAGCTGCTTAGACAACAAGCTCATTAGGTGAACCGGAAGGAGTAGAAAGACATACTGGTCAGTGTCACTGGACTGTTATTCATCAGAATCCAGGTGTTCCTTTACCCCTCCAAGGAGCTGCTTTTAGCCACCTTTTGTTCAGCAGAATTAACCCAGTCCTATTACTAAGCTCTTGGTTTCCTCCTACTAACCTAACTTTTTACATCTTTTACATGATCAGTATAAAATTCCATTTAACTGAGTCAAATAGATTTTACCTTGAGTCAAAAGGAAATTAGCCTATGGAGGAAGATTGTCTGTAATCCAAAGGACAAGCGAGCCTCCTGTAGTAAATGTAAGCAGACTAAAATCCCTTAAATTTGGAAAGGTTCTGTGAAACCTAACCAGGGTTTGGTTCTGCTTCTGTCTAGGACCATGTGCAAACTCTGGGACTCCCCTGGGTTCCAGTTTCCTTATCTGTAAAGTGAGCTTGTTGCACTGGATAATGTCTGACATCTTCTACTATGAAGTTGTAAGGCTAGCCCTGGTATTATGCATCATGGTGAGAAAGCTTATTCCACACCACTCTGCATTACAGAGCCTTCGTCTGACCTGTATTTCACTCGCATTCAAGTTAGGCAGAAAAGCTTCCCCATGATGCAGCCAATACTGTTAGAGTAATATCATTTGTTTACAGGAGAGGTAGCATGGCAGAATGGTGGAGAGCAGGAACCCTGGAACCAGAGAGCCCTGAGCTCAAATTCTGATTTCCCATCTATTAGCTGTGGGACTTCAGGTAAGTCAGTTAATTTATCTGTGCTTTGGTTCATCTGTAAAATGGAAATAATAATAGTAACCACCTCTTAGAGTTGTTTTAAGAATCAAATGACTTGTTATATAAATGAATGTTAGAATAATGTAAGTACTATATGAGAGTTTATTATTTATTTGGCTAACATTTGTTGAGCTCTATGTGCTAAGCACCAGAAGCCCTTTACATCATTCTCTCCTTTTGCCCTCAGCAACCCACAGCGTACCATTTATCATATGATAAAACTGAGGCTTGGAAAAATTGCTAATATCTGCATATGTGGGAAATAGGAGAGAAGGGAACTCAGCCCTGGCAGTCGGAGTCCAGAGCCTGCAATCTTATTTGACGTGCTGTAGGAGGACCAGATGCACGAGTCCAGCCTGGAGGGATGAATCAGACAGGTCAGGGGGACTGCAAGGAAGGCTGTGTCTATGTGTGATGATGAACAAGGCAGAGTCATTGAGGTGCCAACTAAGCACACAACCAAGTAAATGTCACTGGGCATTTTATCTGATCCTCAGGCCAGTGTATTTGGAATAAGGCCTACACACAATGCTATTAAAAGTGCTGGCAAAGGCCCATCTAGCCCAAGATGCTTCTTTCACTGGTACCTGAAATTCTGCCATTAGCAAGACATGACTTTTTTCTTTCTACTGGGAAAAAAATGCTTCTGGAAGAGGTAACCTATTAAAGTCCTGACATCCTGATCTGATTTGGCTTAGCAGATCTTTCTGAAAGCAGTGGGCAGCTGGAAGGATCATGATGCCATGGAAATGCCAGGCTGCAAAGCAGAGCAGTACACAGAAGGCGACTTCTCAATTCTACAGCACACTGGGTCTCGGGTACTTTCCTGTGGTTATCCTTGGATCATATGCAAGCATGCTCTGATGGTGAATAATTCTTTACATCTGTTATTTAAAATCTTCACAGTACATTTTGACAAGAAGACTAAAGAGGGAACTGGATGGGCATTTAATGAGATGACAAACAAAGATGATACAGTTAATGGTAATGCTAGAGTTAAAACATACATAAATAAAATATGAAGAGTTCGGGGGCGCCTGGGTGGCGCAGTCGGTTGAGCGTCCGACTTCAGCCAGGTCACGATCTCGCGGTCCGGGAGTTCGAGCCCCGCGTCGGGCTCTGGGCTGATGGCTCGGAGCCTGGAGCCTGTTTCCGATTCTGTGTCTCCCTCTCTCTCTGCCCCTCCCCCGTTCATGCTCTGTCTCTCTCTGTCCCAAAAATAAATAAACGTTGAAAAAAAATTAAAAAAAAAATATGAAGAGTTCGCAAAGAATCTGAGTAGAAATCATCCACTGTAATTTCCTTTATCCATATGTGGTATCTGTTTCCTTATCCCTATGTGTTAACACAATATATAATTTAATAGCTGAAAACTGAAAATGTGTCATGGTCCAGTTTCCCATTTTGGTATGAAATAATCATCCATTTTCACCATTAAAAACCAAGAAAGGAAACATTATTTGTAAGAAGCCCATATTGGGAATCAAGCATTTTAGGTAAGCTTGGGCTATCACATTGCAGTGCAGAGTGAATCCTTTGCAGGCTTGCTTTCCTCTGAGCTGCCTTCCAATTTGAAGAGCTTTGAGTTGATGAACCACACAGGAACTGTTGATTAAGTTCTTCCTATGACACTTTGCCAAGATCTATGACAGCCAAATCACAACCATCCAATATCTCTGACTTATTATAGAGAAATGATAGCAGACATGTAGAACTCACATAAGCAACTCTCTAATCTCCATTTTCCTACCATCACGAGGGAACATAGAAAGATAAGTACCACATCCCAAGAATGGATATGATCTCTTTGTTGTTCAATTATCTTCTAGCATATGTGTGTCAGGCAGAGGGAGGCACTTACGGGCAAACAAATGAATAGAAGAGAGTCCATGCACTAGATAAACTCAGGTCTGGAAGAATCAGATATGCAAAGGAATGATTGCATCACGCGGATGGTGCTGAAGTGCAGGCCATAGGAAAGAGTATCCACACTCTGTTGGCAAGAATAGGAAAGGCTTCCCCAAGGAAGGAAAAGCTGTACTTGGTTTTAAAGAAGCTAAGTATTTTGATTCCGAAAGACCAGAAAGTTAAAGCATTAATACTATATCTTACACATTTGTCTGTTCCTTGGACCCATTCTAATACAAGAGTAATTATAGGTCTTTGCAGTTAACTAAAAAAAAAAAGAAAAGAAAAGAATAAGAGAGGAATAAACAATAAAATGTATGACAATTCCAAATACATACATACACAGACACATACATGCATATAACTATGTGTGAACAATACACTAAAAAGTCGTCTTTAATGGAAACTAATTTAAATATATTTATATGCACATTAAAAATGAAACCATGCTAGGGCACCTGGGTGGCTCAGTTGGTTGAGCGTCCAACTTCAGCTCAGGTCACGATCTCACAGCTTGTGAGTTCAAGCCCCACATCAGGCTCTGTGCTGACAACTCAGAGCCGGAGCATGCTTTGGATTCTGTATCTCCCTCTCTCTCTCTGCCCCTAACCCACTCGCATTCTGTCTCCGTCTCTCTCAAAAATAAATAAACATTAAAAAAGTTGCTTTAAAAAATGTAACCATGTGATTTCCTTACTCTTTCTCATCTATAACCTATCGGTTCCTTAATCTATGTTGAATCTATCCACTGTCATTACCTTAGTCCAGTCTTCATTGTCTCTGTCTCCAGGACTACTGTAAGTCTTCTGTGTAAAAGACACTCTTATTTCTCTCCAATCCATTCTCAACCCAGAAATTATGGCTATCTTAAACACAATTGGATCAACTCATTTACTGGCTCAGATCTCCTTAGTGGTTTCCCCTGACACTTAGGATGGAATCCAAAAGTCACATGGCCCTGTGTGACCTCCTGCTTCCTGCCATGCCCACTTCACTTCTTACCACTTTACCAGTCATTTCTGCAGCCACATGGGACCCCTTTTTGTTTTCAAATGTATAAATCTCTCTTTGCTCAGAACCTTGACTCATTTGCTTCCCTCCATCTTTGTTAGACTTACTTCTTTTTCATCATTCAGGTTTGAGTTTCTCAGCTCTGTCTCTTACTCATGGACATCTTCCCTAACCACCTGATATAAAGTGACCCCCATGTTAGCTCCATCACCACACCCTGTTTATTTCCTTCATAGCACTTATGGTGAGATATGGATAAATGTGTAACTATATATATATATATATATATATATATATATATATATATTAGTGTGGCTATTTGCTTAATGCCTGTATACCCCATTACTGTGTATACTTGTGAAGGTAAGGGCCACATCTGTATCACCTTTGTCCAGTTCAGTGCATGGGCAATGTTTCAACTCAATAACTTGTTGGACAACTCACGAGTATGGACCAATTCATGTAGCAAATATATGATTAGTCTGCCTGATAAAAACTCTTTATCCCCTTGAAATATGATTATATTGGATTACAAGTCCCAAAGGAATTCAGGAGGTATGTATCACTGCCCTTTAGCATTTTATATATATAATATTTTATGTATATAATTTTAGAGCACAGGGAATCTTAGAGATTACCTTATCTCTAACCCTTATTTTATAAGTGGGCTTCAAAAAAAGTGAAGAAAATTGCCATGGTCACAAAGAAATTTAGTGGCAGCACCACATCAAAACCCAGGGCTCCTAATTTTGGGGACAGCAATCTCTCTACCACATAGCCCTATAAAATAGAACTGTACATTACCGTTCAGAATGCTCCACACATGCAAAAAGTGACATGTAGGGGGAGAAAACTAGTCTTGAAATTTACTTTAAGACCATAGCATCCTGTGACAGTGGGAACACATTTATTCTCAGCCACTGCTCAATGAAATAATCAATGAAATGTGTGCTGTCCTCCCAGTTCCCAAGTTTTAATTGATTAAATAGCTACTTAGAAGAGTAGGCAGTGTTTACTTTTTCTAATTCTGGAAACAATATATAATGTCTTCATAGAGTTATTATGAAGCTAACTTTCTTCTAGGGAGAAACAATAGCCCTTGGGGGAAGAGCTCACTAGGGCCTTCAGTTTACTCTAGGCTGCCCAGAAAAGTGGCAACAATTTGGATCTGAGTTCATCAGTAGTGGTAACAGTGATAATTCCACTCTAAGAAGAATTAGTTAATGAGGAAGTTGAAGAGCATGACAGCAGATACATTTTTATTCATATATTTATTTCCTTCATGTAATTAGAAGGAACTTCAGAAAGAATTTAGCCCAACAAATGCATTTCTGCACAACATTACAGTCTGAGCTTGGGTAAAATCTCTTGCTTCTTAATATTAAACCTCTCAGAAAGTAATTGCCTCCTTTCTTAGACTTTTCTAAGTGAAATTAATGATGATTTAATACCGAAAATAAGATTATCTAAAGCTTTACCTCTGAAAACACCAAATAACTTCATCATTAATAAAATATAGTAGAAGGTGAGTTCATTGAGGGAAAAAATAGCTTATCACAATGTTTCCTTTAAATCTTAACATAGTATTGGGAGTTAACTACCATGAAAATTTTAAAAACTTTAAAAATATAAAACCAAACAAATTCATTTTCAACTATTCAACATTTACTTTCTCTTGTCTATCATACATTCTTCACCTGTTATTCTTTAAAAAAACTTTATGATTTACTTCCGTTATTGCTTATTTACATTTAAAACATAAATGTCATAACTAATAAGTGCACTGACTGATACAATGCCTTATAAAGTTCTTTGTATTTTTCTTTGAAAAAAAAAAGAAGGAAGAGAGGGAGGAAGGGAGAAGGGTAGGAAGAAAGGGAGAAGAAAGGGATGGGGAAGAGAGGAAAACTAAACTCTAGAGCCTTAGGAAACAACAGTGAAAATATAATCAACCCTTTTTTTAACCTGTTCTCAAAATCTTGAGCCATAGCAGTGTAATTCAACTATAGTATGGTAGAATTCTCCATGACTTATAGTTACCTGAATTATCCTAATTATACAATGAAGCAGCATCAGGATTGAATATCGACAGCCAACATTTCTCTTCCCATAATTGCCTTGCTAAAGCCAATATACCTGAAATCTTACAGTCTGACCACCAGAAATGTCTAGACTGCAAAATGGATGCCTGTGCCCTAACTGATCTTTTTGCTCTGGATAGGAAAAGAAAAAAAAAGCTCCTGGCATCTGTGACTTTAGCTTTAAGCATCTGGGTTCCAGACAAACCATGATCCTGAACTGATAACCCAAGTTCCCTCAGGAGTCAGAAAACCCCAACCCACACAAAAAATCAATTGGGGCCCTTTCTGTTGCAGAAGAAGCTTCTGCAATATGGTGACCCTAATGCTGGCCACACAAGACAGTCCTGGACTAGAGTTTGAGACCTTTGACAACATGCAGTTATCATTCAAACATGACCTTCTGTCCCAAACAGGCATGGAGTGGCCAAACCTAAGTAGCAACGAAGTTTGAGGTTCAGTTCGAGGGGAACCAGGGACCACATCCTTGCCACCTTCCCAGGTTACTCTATGGAGCCTCTCTCAGCATACTATAGAAACACCCCAAGGAAAGTCCTGGCTTTGTCCTGCCAACAACCTATTCCCAGTAAGCTTCAAGTGGAACAGATGGGGAGTGGTGTTGAAAAGAGTAATTGACATTGATTTCCCTGTCACACATACACTCGTATACACACATGGGCTTTCTTGGTCTTGTTTAATGAAACAACTACACTTCAATAAATCCATATATCCTGAATCATAAGCCTCTGCTAGTTTGAAACCAGCCACTGTTTCTGGTGGCTGCTTCTCATGCAATGCAAGCTGTAGGATCATGAAGAATGTTATCTTCTGTTTTCCTTCCTGTGCTACACACATATTACCATTTGGTTAAATATTAATAGATGACAAAAAGAACATTTCAACCTAAATATTTAACCTCCAAAATAAAATAAAAAGTCTTTCACCTCAAATCTGTCACTCTTTAGGGTTGTATAAACAACTCAAATGAAAACATCAGAGGAAAAAAACACTCCATATTATTATTTATTCTGAAAGGTCATTAAGTTTCTAGAGGTCACAACTAAAAATTCCAGAAATACATAAGGGAGTTGGTCCATATAAAACCTAAGGCTTATCATAGCTTTAACCTTCTCTGATTCCATAATGGAAATACAGGGCATGGCCAAATATGCTAGAGTAGGGAACAGAATGATCAGTGGGTACAAGAGAAAAGAGGACTCTCAGAGGTTTTACCTTCTGGAAACATCAAAAAACATCAAAAGATTCCATTCTATTATCATTTATCAAATTAATTTTGTAACCTACTCAGACACATGTATACTGTACTAAATCTTAAATATTAGTATTTCTGAAAATGTTCCTGAAATTATTTTTCTTAAAATGACTTAAATTTGCACAGCAAATTTATAATTCACAAAGTTCTTTCAGGTATATTATCTTATTTAATTCTGAAAACAATTCTGCTATTTGAGGATTGAGAATGCATGAACTCTAGAAACCTGGGTTCAAATCTTGACTCTTGATGTAAAACACACAATGCCTCATTTTCGTCATCTATAAAATCAAGACAATAACAGCACCAACCTAAGAGTTTCTCGTGATAAATTAAATGAGGCAATATATGTGTGTAAATCATTTAAAATTTGATGTCAATTAAGTATTCAATAAATATGTGTTATTACTATTCTTGTGGCAGATTGTATCTTCTTTTTTTTTTTTTTAATTTTTCTTTCAACGTTTATTTATTTTTGGGACAGAGAGAGACAGAGCATGAATGGGGAAGGGGCAGAGAGAGAGGGAGACACAGAATCGGAAGCAGGCTCCAGGCTCTGAGCCATCAGCCCAGAGCCCGACGTGGGGCTCGAACTCAGGGACCGCGAGATCGTGACCTGGCTGAAGTCGGACGCTCAACCGACTGCGCCACCCAGGCGCCCCTGGATTGTATCTTCTAAAGAGACTGACACGTTTGTCTTATAGAATGACATTGGCACTTCTCTATTGAGAAATGTAGTCTGTGTTCTCTCCCCCTTGAAATGACCTTGTTTGACTTCTGAAGCCAAGCTAGAAGTGTGATTCAGCTTTGCCTGGTTATCTAGGGATACTTGCCCTTGGAAACCAGCTACCACACCATGAGGACGCCAAGTAGCCATGTGGAGACACCATGTGTAGATGTTCAGCCACAGCCAGAGGTCCTAGCAGACAGCCAGCATCAATCACCAGACCAGTGAGTGAATAAGGTCCCAGATCATTCTAGCCTCCAGCCTTTGATCCACTGCATCTGATGCCAAGTCGAGAAGAGACAAGCTGTCCCCACTGAACGCCACCCAAATGCAGATTCATGAAAAAAAGTAACTTTGTTACTTTAAGCCACTAAATTTCAGGAAACTGAATCTTGCCCAAGATTACACAGCTATTAAGAGGCAACAAGTGAACTCAAATGCAGATTTTTTGGTTCCAAATCATGTTCTCTTTCCATAATTTAAAATTTGGAAAGTCGTCTTACTCAAGAATATCCTCAGCATATGCCAGGCTCATTGTCACATCATGGGTCGATATCATCCCATCTCTGATCACTTGAACCCAGATGGTCATGGGCAACAGCACCTGTGTTCACCAAGGGCTGCCTTTCTGGTTACTTTCTTGGCTCCTGAGATAGGGACTTCTGTTTCAGCTTCTGACCTTCTCCTTATTTGGCTACCAGTCTAGACTGCCTTTTGTGACTTCTGAACCTGAAATAATAATGCATCAATAATATGGCCACTAGGCCATCACCTGAAGGTTCAGGCACATAAAAGCTCCTCTGTTAGTCTTAGTCTGCAGAACCTTCTGTACAGGCCCAGCTCTTCCCACCATTTCTTCCCATTGAAATAAGTACCTACAAATCTACAATCAGTAACATAGTGTTGTGAAATGTAACTATGCTTCTCAAATGAAAACTAATGTTAACTCCTGAGCCAAGGAAAATTTAACATGGAGCTAATGAAGCCTTAAGCATCAGAAGCTCCTCATTTACAGGGGCTCCTTCCAAGACTCTGGAAGTGGCCATAGCAATGTACTTACAAACATATATTTTCATTACAGTTGCCAAGTGCAATATAATTTTTTTTCTTAAAGAAGACCCTCCAAATCAGACCCAGCAACCTTGAATCTGCCTCTATTCCTGAGAGTGGCTTAGTCAAAATGGATCACCCACTGCAGCTATTAACTTCTGTTAATAGCTTCTGTTTCTACTTAAAACAATTTCATAGCAGCAAAGTTAGAGAGATTTCTTTAGAATGAGCTTAAAACTTTCTTCAATAGTAAAGGTTATTGGAGCTTTTCAAATTAAGGAATAAAATTACGATTTCAATAACGAAATACACAGGGGAATCTATCGCCTCTCCCCCAATGATTACAAATTAAAGTGATATGAAGCAACTAATGAGAGATTTAGAAGCATACTCGAGGATTTAAAAATTCTGTAACAGATCAGTTTGAAGTAATTTTTTTAATTCAGAGATTAGTTTGATGCCAGGTTTCAGCACATTTTAAAAAATGATCTTAGCTCCATTTGAGCCAACAAAATTGATAAATTTGTTAAAGTTTAAACGATATACAGTGTGCTTTTTAAAAACATGTGTAAAACATGTGTTTTTAAAAAACATGTTTTTAAAACATGTGTAGGGATGCCTGGGGGGCTTAGTCGGTTAACGTCCAACTTCAGCTCAGATCATGATCTCGCAGTTTGCCAGTTCGAGCTCTGTGCTGACAGCTCAGAGCTTGGAGCCTGCTTTGAATTCTGTGTCTTCCTCTCTCTCTGCCCATCCCCTGCTCATGCTCTGACTGTCTCTCTCTCAAAAATAAACATTTTTTTAAAAAATTAAAATATGTGTATATTTGTGCACAAACATCCATGTGCCAAAAAGATATAGGAAATCAATGTCAAAAAGTTACAGTAAATATCTATTGGCAGTGAGATGTTTTTTTCCTTTATATTTTCCCATATTTTACAAAATTTTTATAGTGAATGTACACTATGTTTTTAATAAAAAATATAAAATAAATTTTCATTGTCAAGAATCCTTTTATTTCAAGAGGTGGTTCAAATACAATTATATTTGCATTTAATTTAGGCTTCATTAAGACTTAATTCAGTTTCCCCAGTTTGGGTCAACTTTTGATCCCTCTGTTATAAGAAGCTTCCCTACGGATCTATACAAAAATATAAAGTATCAACTTTTTGCAGCTGAAAATTATTTTTCTCTCATTTCTGGCTTCAGTATAACTAGAAATGGGTAGGAATGTATCCATTCTTCAGAATTTAAAGGTATTAAATTAAAAACAAAGATGATTAGAAAACAACCCGAACTTTAAGCAGCTAAGACAAATACTCTCATCAGTTGAGTTAAATCATGAATTCATTTTCACATAATTTTTTGATTTCCATTTACTTTTAAACATTTCCAGAATAGGCTGCTTCCTTCAAGAATCAGGTGATAAAATGAAGGAGTAATTCGCCACTAATTAGGAGTCTGAGTAAGTGAATTAGGAAAAAAAACTGGGAACATATGCCAAGTATGATAAGCACTCACATAAATAGCAACTCCAAATGGAGAACAGAGGAAAAAATAAAAGAGCTTAGTTGCTTAAGGAAGCTACAAAAGGTGATAACGACAAGATTATTAGCCTAGCGCCAGATAAATTTAGAAGATAGACCTAACTCTCTATCTATACATTACAACTTCGATCTATAATATAATGATGACAACTAGAAAGAAAAAATAATAATAATGAAAGGGAGAAGGGAGGAGGGTAGAGGAGGGGGGGAAGAGAAGTGAAGAAAGAAAGGAGAGAAGGAGAGAGAGAAGGCAGAGAGGGAGAGAAAGAAAGGAGGAAGAAAAAGGGGGGGAAATTGTCCCTACAGTCTAAATACCAACTGTACCCCCAAAAAGACTATGCAAATGGCCAAAAATGGCCAGAAAATAGATAAAGTTGTGTACAATAACTAAATTAAGACACAATGTTGTCTGTGCATATTTAATTGTCTCAAGTGAAATAATATCAATTAAAAATAAAATAAAGTTAACTGTTTTGTGGATGGGGGTGGTAATGATGTATTTTTGTCACCCTTTCTTTCACAGAGCATATAAGAACAGCATCTATTCTAATTTCATGATTTGGCAAGTGGCAATTATCAAAGGTAAGTTACAGACAAATATAAAAAGTAGCCTGGATCATTCTTAAAACTCAAATCCATAAGGAGTGACAGCAAGTTACACAATGTTAAAGCATTTTAAAGAATTCTTTTGTCACTTAAATGATATCAGTAGCATTAGATAATTAACATAATTTTACTCACATCGCTAATAAATAGTTTCATCTTTTTGTTTAAATAATGAGCTGGACTTTTAAATTTTTCCTTATTTCAATAAACTTAAGTAATTTTTCTCACCTCAGACCTCTGTGGCCATTAATGCAACCTGAACAAATTTACTGGACTAAACTCTTTGAATTATAAATGACCACAGATGAGTTGTTAAAAAGATAAGCAAGTATTTAAGGTTACAAGGGGACCAAAAATGCTCAGTGCCCCCATTCTTCATCCCTATTCATGACTATGATCATTGAACTGTTGTGTGTTTATTTTTCAGAAATGTTTATCATACTATGGCCAAACCTATATTCCACAGAAAGATGTGTAGCTGATACTTAGATCGTGGAAATAATTGTTGCCAACACAACAATGATATACATATAGATATAAATGTTGATAAACACATACCTTTAGTAATGTATTATAGTGATTGCTGTCTCCGAAGGGATAAGGAAAATGGACACCAGAATGAAATAATTGGAGAAATTAAACATTTAGTGGATTGAGACAATCTCTTCCAAAGTCAATGCAAATATTTAATGTCTTCTTTGAAATCTGTGATGTGGAAAATATTACATACACCTGTAGTCTTTAGCCAAATTATGAAACCATAAAACTTAACATTTTAAGTAATGCTATGAAGTCTCCAGTGTTCTATATTTAAATTAATTTATTCTTTTGAAAAATATGGCTTTGGAAAGCATTGGGTTGATTAAAATCATTTACTAGTTCAAGTTTCCCAGGCATTTGCTTTTTAATCTGTAAAATAGAAAAATAACTTGATTTCTTTTTTTTTAATTTTTTTAAAGTTTATTTATTTATTTTGAGAGAGGGAGTAGGGGGAAGGAAAGGGAAGAAAGAGAGGGAGAGAAAGAATCCCAAGCAGACTCCACACCATCAGCCCAGGAGCTGATGTGGGCCTCCATCCAGGAACCGTGAGATCATGACTTGAGCGGAAACCAAGATTCTAATGCTTAACCGACGGAGCCACCTAGACACCCCAAAAAATAATATTGAATTTCTACAGTTATTAAGATATTGAAAAATGTGTGCAAAGCACGTGGCACAGTACCGGACACTTAATATTTTTGAAACAATATTTCAAAGCTTAAACTAAAAGAAAAATGATGCATTTTGTAAAATAAACTATGCTGACTCCTCAGAACTAAGAAATTTTTTTGTGCTAATACTAAAAACTGAGTTTTTTTCTGCTTTGTGATGGATATCTGAGCATATGTATTAATCTTTCCTACTTCCCAGGATGCCACTCAAAGAACACAAGAGATTTAAAAATAAAAATGAATCCATGGTAGCACGAGAAACCTGGGAAGGGTGCCAGCCACAGACCAGAACAGTGGGGAATTTCTAGAAGATACAGGCAGATGGGTTCAGATTGATGGTAAAATCTCACAGAGCTGAACCTATAGCACCAAAAAGGCACAAGAGAAGACTACTAAAGAAGTGAGTGTTCCCCTCAGAATCCAAGAAGAACACCAAGATCAAAGACAACAGGGACTAGAAGCGCAATTGGGTAGTGGAATGGTGAGCTGCAAAATTACTGTACTGCTGACTATACCTAAGCCTCCTGACTAATGCCTCAAAAAGAGCTCTCTAAACAAAATGGAAGTTCTGCCAGAGGAATTTTACAGAAGTTATTGGGACAAAAGAAAGATAATACCACGTGGTGCTTCAGGTAACTTCTAGTTCCCTTATGAACACGCATCCTCTACATCTATTAAGCAAGCTCTTGAGTAATCTAGAAGCAATATCTTCTGGTCACAACCATGCACCCTCTCTCCAGCCAAATCTTTATGAACAGAATCTAAATTCACTCACCGAAGGAATTATTTTCTTCACATTTTCTGGGAAATCATCTCTAGCTATCATTACTTGCCAATTTCAGACCTCAATTATAAATACAAATATTTCAGAAAAGCCAATAATGTGAAAACAGTTGTTGGACTAAGACAAGGAACTAACATCTTCAAAAACAAAGTTGATATATCATAGAAGTTTAAAATAAATATAATTAGAATTCTTAGAAACATTGAGAGATGTTACATCCACAAAAATTAATGAAGATACTAGAAAAAAGAAGTAATTGGATATGTTCATGGCATTGATTGCAGTGATGGTTTCACTTACCTCCAAACTCACCAAATTGTATACATTAAATATGTAGAGCTTTTTGTGTATCGATCATACCTCAACAAAGTGGGTTTTTTTTTATTAAAACTAAGATTGCTCAAATGACAAATTTAAGTAAAAAACATCAGAAAGATACAGGCTTAAAGCTGAATTAGTGAACTTCAAGACCCTGCTGAGAAGCCCTCCCGTCTTCAATGCAGCAGAACAAAAAGATGAGAAATATTGAGACAGAAGAACAATCCAGAAGACCTAACATCTACCTAACAAGAAAGAGGTAAGAAGTAGAAAACGATGAAGAAAATCATACAGGAAAATTTACTTGAACTGATGAAGTCCCAAATTTTCAGAGAGGAATTACTTGAATTTTCTCCAAGGGTTTTGTAGTAGGCATAGGGTAAATTGTGGAATATAATCTAGATGCCATCAAACAAAATTTGTGAATTCCAAAGATAAGGAATAAAACCTGTAATCTTACCAATGAAGGAAAAATGTTCGCAAAAAAAAAATCTGAAATCAGACTATCATCAGAATTATTACATCATCTTAAAATTAAGAGTCTGGGGGTGTCTGGGTGGCTCAGTTGGTTAAATGTCCAACTCTTGATTTAGGCTCAGGTCATGATCTCATGGTTCATGAGATAGAGCCCCTGATTGGGATTCTCTCCTTCTCTCTCTGCTTCTCTCTCTCTCTCTCTCCTCTCTCTCTCCCAAAATAAATAAATAAACTTAAAAAAAAAAGATTTATCTCTCCTCAGAAAATACTCTCAGATGACTTTCCAGGTAAGTTTTTTTTAAAACTAAAGGCTTCAAACAATAGTAAGAAGTGAAGATTAGTATACATTATATTTGATTCTAGAAAAGAATTCAAAACTGATCACTAAGTGAGAAAAATGTAATACACACATGCATGTACACGTGTGCGTGCACACACACACACACACACACACACGCACTATACTATGGATTTTTATCTCTTCTGGAAAACAGATGTAAAATTCCTAAACATAATATCTGAGTGAACAAAATATAGAAGGATATTAAAAGAAAATATTATTCAATTGCCAAGCAGGATTTATTCTAGAAGTAAAAGAGTCATCCAATGTTAAAAAATGTATTAAGGGGCGCCTGGGTGGCGCAGTCGGTTAAGCGTCCGACTTCAGCCAGGTCACGATCTCGCGGTCCGCGAGTTCGAGCCCCGCGTCGGGCTCTGGGCTGATGGCTCGGAGCCTGGAGCCTGTTTCCGATTCTGTGTCTCCCTCTCTCTCTGCCCCTCCCCCGTTCATGCTCTGTCTCTCTCTGTCCCAAAAATAAATAAACGTTGAAAAAAAAATAATAAAAATAAAAAAAAAATAAATGTATTAAGAGTCTGTGTGTTAACTATTTAATTACATGATCATCCTAACATGAGGGAGAAGTCTGTGACAAAATTGAAGACTTGTTCTTGAGCTTTAAGAATTACACTACGTACTTGCACACTGGTTTCCCTTTCCTACAATACCTCGTGCTCTTGCTTCCCAGACAGAGCAGGTAGAAAGGCTCCCACAAAGAAGAGTGGTGAGAAGAATAAGGGTCACTCTGCCACCAACAAGGTAATGACCAGATAATACACCATCAATATTCTCAAGCACATCCATGGAGTGGGTTTCAAGAAGCATGCCCCTGGTGCACTCAAAGAGATCCAGAAATTTGCTGTAAAGGAGATGGGAACTCTAGATGTGCTCATTGACACCAGGTTCAACAAAGCTGTCTGGGCCAAAGGAAATGAGGAATGCTGCTTACTGTATCCACATGAAGTTTTCCAGAAAACACAGCAAAGATGAAGATTCACCCAACAAGCTCTATATGTTGTTTACCTATATACCTGTCACCACCTTCAAATATCTACAGTGAATGTGGACAAGAGCCAATCACTGATTGTCAAATAAAGGTATAAAACTGCAAATTAATTAATTAATTAATTAATATAAATAAATTATACCAAAGTTAAAGATAGATGAAATCTCTCATAAATTGATGAATGGTATCTATCAAATACAAATAAACACATTAAGAGGTTAACACTGAAAACACTTTAAATAAAGATATCCGTTATCAGTGTAATTATGTAGAATTGTTCATAGTTCATGCAAAAGACAAAAAAAGAGATGAATCATTAAACATTAGCTGGTAGGCAACAAAAGTCATTTTGCAGACTGTCTTGTTTACTAGTTAACAGAGAGATAAACCAGAAAACTAGTTAGAACTAAAACAAAGGCACACAACAGTTGCCAGATACAAGATCATCCAACCAAAATCAGTAACTCTTCTAATAACCAATTAAGAAATGTTATGAAAAAACTCTAATTCTAAATTCTAATCTAAAATCTAATTCTAAATTCAAATCTAAAATTACTAGGAATCAACTGAACAAGAAATGTGCCAGACCTATATGAATGGGAAGACACATTACAAAATTATAGCTTAATTTTCATTGCCTTTGTTTTACTGAAATTTGGTAGTTAGTGCCAAAATTAGTTTGAAGAATAAGCAGATGATATAATCAAGTAATAGGGAGAACAAATAATGGGAAGTGATGGCATGTTGCATATGAAGTTACAACTAGATCAACACAACTACAGTACTGGCTCCCATTTGTTGAGAACTTCCTAGGTGCCAAGCACTGCTCTAAATTTGAGATATAACACACGCGCGCACACACGCGCGCGCACACACACACACACACACACTTATTTAATCCTCAAAACAACCCTATGACTATTATCACCATTTTAAGATGAGGAAATTGGCCACAGAGAAGTTAAGTAATAGTGTCACACTGGACATACCTTTAAAGTCTATAGGATTGATGGAAGTCACTCACTTTTCTCTATCTCAATAGCAACTGTCTTGATAGTAGAACTTTTGACTGGAACTATAACCTTAGTATCTGAAATGCAGATTTTCTGGGTTGTTGAAAGAACCTTCATGTACTTTAGTCCTTAGTCATGCAATTGATAAATTGATACATTTTCAAGGAAAAATAAACACCCGAGCATATTTTCAGTATCCAAAGTATTGGAATGATGCCTGAACAATAAATCTGAACACTAAGTTTCTGGCATAAAGCATCTTATTATTTATGTATTTTCCTAATCTTTAAAATAGAATACCAATGAAAAATTTGTATGAGGTACATGAGAATATATGTGATTTACATAGTCTATTTATTGGCTGAATAAATAGATAATACCATTACCCAAACATAACTAATATTATAATTTTAATACATTTCTTTCAAAACAGTTTAATAGTTGTAATACTGGAATAATTTAAGAGTCAGCCTTCTTTCACTAATTGTATAATAATATTTTTTACCATGTTTTTATTGGTACTTAACCATTATTTTGAAGGCCACTGAATGGAGGTATCCTAACCTGAATAAGCATTCCACAACTATTGCTCATTTATTTTGAGTTCATTTTGTTTTGCTTTTATAATTATGCATGTGATCTCAATGAAATTTTTGTGCATTTGTCTCTTGCTTCCAAGTATTTCCACTAAAAAATGGAAATCCTGAAAAAAAGACTATCAATGTTTTTATTTTCAATCCATATGCCAGATTGCTTTCCAATTTGTGGTGGAAAACAATCTACCACAAAAGAACAGGAATATCAGTTTCAACCTCTTAGCAATCTTGAGTATTCATTATTTAAAGTTACTTTTGCCAGTTTAAAAGGCTCTAAACAGGGGCGCCCAGGTGGCTCAGTCAGTTGAGCGTCCGACTTCAGCTCAGGTCATGATCTCACAGCTTGTGAGTTTGAGCCCCACGTCGGGCTCTATGCTGACAGCTTGGAGCCTCGAGCCTGTTTCAGATTCTGTGCCTCCCTCTCTCTCTGCTCCAACCCACCTGCATTCTGTCTCTGTCTCTCTCAAAAATAAATAAACATTAAAAAAAAATTAAAAAATAAATAAATAAATAAATAAATAAATAAATAAATAAAAGGCTCTAAACAATCATTAGTATACTGAGCTCTTAAAACAATGTCCCTAATACAGTTGTTTTTAGTAAACGAGATCTTCCTTTCCAAATTCTTGAGGTGGTAAAATTAAGCAACAGATTCCACAGCAGTTCAAAGTGTTAAATACACATCTTCTACCTCTCTCTTTTCAGCTTTGACATGTTGTCAACCAATGTAATCATTCCATAAAGAGGAATTCATTCATATACGATCCAAAAACTTCCTAAGAGTAGCTAAGATTTGACAGGGGTACATAGCTTAATTTTTGAGACTTATGGCAAGAAACTATGTCAAATACAGCGCATTTTTCAATCCAGAGAGAAGATTCAGGACTTACGGTTCAAAACACCTGCCTCAGACCAGCTCTCTCTCATCCTCATGAGAAATGGCTGCAGGTTAATGGTTTGCTGTCACGTCTTTCATAATATACCTAATAGAAGTGAATCATATATTTTTGTCTTCACAAGACCTTAGTCTACAAAGTATCATCTGTTTCACTGTTATCCATAATCCTTGTTGCAAAAGCTTAGAAAGAAAAACAGTCGATGTTCTAGACATCAAAACATCACTACTATCTCACCCTTAGCCTTCAGTAAAAAGCTTTAAAGAGTGCTGTCTTGTATTTCACAGATTTTGGACAGAATGAAATTAAGCTATCCTCGTTTGAATTCTCACTTTCAGAGTCTTCCTTTTTTTTTCTAAAAGAGTACATATGCTTTCTTCTGGAGGGCCTGAATTAACAGCACAAGTGCAGCAGAGTAGAAGCATATAAGTGATAAGGCTCTGTTAGTACTCCATCTTCTCTTGCATTGTGCCAAATTCAAGGGCTCAGTGGGATATCTTAAGGTTTTAAGCTGCAGGAGGAAGGCATCAAACAACAATGCAAGTTTAATGGCTCAAGTGTTCTAATCAGCTTACTATGTGTGTGTTGAGCATCTAGCCAGGTTTTGGCCCTAATGGAGGAAACAGAAATATGTGGCATGATCTGTACTCTCAAAAAGTTTCCATTTGTGCTGGGAAACAAAAGCTACATCCCACTTACTATTAAAGACTGGGCAAATCAAAGGAATAAAAGCAGTTTTGATTTCATGGTTCTGCTCCTATCTTCTTGTTGGATTTTATTTGACAGTTTTGTCAAAAAGGAATACGAAACTTGAAGATTTACAGGAGTGAAAAGAGAATTTTATCAAATAATGATTTGCCTTTAACTTATTAAAGTTCTATCCTTTCTGCTGATTTCTTTGAAAGGTACTAGATGACTGAAAATCAAACAAATGTTCTTAAATGATGTGTTTTGAAGCTGAAGGCAGTGTACTTATTAATCATCTGAAGGTGACCCTCTATGAAGAAAAGGAGGAGAGACAACACAAAGGGCCACCAATTCAGGAGAGAGCTAAATTGGCTCAGTTTTGGAGTTGCATAAAACCCAAGAGGCGTCTTTAATTCCAAACAGAAGACAATTTAAAAACCAGTGCATGTCCCTGAGTGAGTGATCTGAATGTGAACATACAAAGGAAAAGTGTAAAAATCTTCCCACTTCTTATGCATAGAAACGGTGACACATGGCTCTTGGGAAGCTATCCTTCAGGACGAAACCTTTACCAGGAAGCCCAGATAGATGGGTTTCTATCTCTTCTGTAAGAAAGAGAAAAAATAATACATGCTCTGAAGCACAGAAAAATTCAAATGCTTTGGCATTTCCAAAAAGAAATAAACTCTCAGGGTCTAAGTAACAGTATGTATCTCAATAAAGGACTCCCTAGTTCTGCTTATCTGAAAAGCAGATGGTGTGGCAAATAAGAAAGAAAAAGACTTTTCTGAAGACATTCCCTTCCAAAATAGTAAAGGGAGCCTTCTTCCCTTATACTTGTGTTGTTTTCTCTCTCTCCCTCTCTTTCTCTCTCCATCTCTCTCTCAGGTAATCATATAAAAGTTAATGTTTTTCCAGATTGGCCATTAAATATAGATTGAGGAGAGAAATATGCATACTTGCACACTCCACTATATGCGAGTTGCTGTTACAGAACTCATCGGATAACCTCGTGTTTTGATTGAATTTCTCAGAACAGTGCATGTCTCTATACAGAAAGGCTATTTCTGAACAGCACACTAGGCCACCACTCACATCTAATGAACCCTGTCAGGTTTTCTATGTCACAGTGTGCCACACTGTGTAGGCAATGCAGTAGTATGACATGTAGACCCGCATTTAAGGAGCTTACGGTGTAGTTATAATAATAAAGTATATGTGAAGGTGGTATAAAATATGTTGAACACTTAACATCAGGATTTGAGCTAAGTGCTTTTCTGTGTCAACCTATTCAGCATCCCCAAAAGTAGCGGGGGGGTGGTTGTTATCCTCTCCGTTGACTTCTTATAGCAATTAGAATAAAACCCAAACTCCTTACTAACACCACAGCCCCCCTATGATTTGATCCTTCCCTTTCTCAGCCATCTCACCCCCTACATCTGATCACAGCACCTGCTCACTATACCCCAACTGTTTTGGCCTTCCCTCTGTTCCTCCAAGATATCTCAAACCTGGGGGATTTCACACTTCCAGGTCTTCCTGCTTGGAGAACTCTTCATCAGGTCTTTGCAAGACTAACTCTCCACATCAATCAAGTCTCAGGATAAAGTATCAATTTCCTCATAGAGACTTTTCAAGACCACCCTAGCTAATGTAAACCTTTCTCACAGTCACCACTTTATCACCTGGTTTTATTTTTAGTATCATTTCACACTGGTTTACAATGTCTTGATTATTTGTTAGTCTGTCTCCCTCAGATTTTTTGTTGTATTTTTTTTAAGTTTATTTATTTATTTTGAGAGACAAAGCTAGCATGAGTGGGGGAGGGGCAGAGAGTGGCAAAGAGAGAATCCCAAGCAGGCTCCATGCTGTCAGCACAGAGCCCGATGCATTGAACTCACGAAACCATAAGATCATGACCTAAGCCAAAACCGAGAGTTGTACACTTAACCGACTGAGCCACGCAGGAGCCCGGTTGAATCTTTTTCACCAATGTGTGCACCTGGAATATAGTAGGCATTAACAAATACTTTTTAAACGAATTAATAAAATCCTCATTTTACAGATGAGTCAACAGAGACAAAAAAGTGCCATAAAGCTGGTAAGTAGCAGTCAAGATTTGAGCCCAAAGCCCATGTTTTTCACCTTATCTCCCCACCTATCTAATTTGGCATAGTCAAATAACTACACAAAATAACATAGGAGCAAATACAAAATAAGTGGCAAAAATAACAAGTATTTATAGAAAAACACCTCCACAACGGTTTTGTCAGGGACAGCTTTCAAGAAGGCGACGAACTTGAACTGAGCCTTAGAAAATGGGTCATCTCACGACTGACTGAGAGAAAAACCTGGGTGAGCACAGACCAACAGGGGAACCACATGCCATCTTTAGAATAGCAGGAGAGAATTCTGGTAGGAGATGGCACAAGTACACTGCATTTTGAATCTTAACCCTCACATCTCAGTAGGAACACTGTCATTCATCAGCTGGGTGACAGTAATCACATAACTTCTGTCTCAGTTTCCACGTTTGTAAAATCTGCCATACCAGTTTCACGGTGTTAATGTTATCTTTTTTTTTTTAGATTCACAGTGCTAATGTTAATGTTAACAGAATATTAATGTATTCATGTTAATGGAAGAATTCATATATATATATATGAATTACATGTAGCATATTCCTAATATAGAATATATTCATATATAAATATATATAAATATAAATTCGTATATTCATATATCAATATATGGGGATAAATGTATCATCTGTTATATGTCTATGAGCACTTGAAAAATGTAAAGCTCTCTGAAAGCCAAAAACAACTTCAGCATAAAATGAAGAAAGCAAATTAGAGTTAAATAGCACAAAACTTAACTAATGCCAGTCAATATAAATATAAACAATTACAGTTACTTATAGTTTTAAAATGTTTATGATAAATCAAGGAGATAGACCTGCAAGGAGAAACAGGCTTCTCCACACATGAGTAAAGTAGTCACTCAGATAACCAAGTGCTGATGTGGAAATGAGGTCCTCAGAGGCATGGGAAACGTGCCTCCTGAATTCCATAGATACAATTTACGTGTTCATTTCCTCAAAACCTACCTGTCAAATGTATCTATTTCTCTCTCTACTGTTTTGTGAAATCTAGGCAGTTGAGAGGTGATTAAAGACAGGAAAATCAACCACCCTCTGACAGGAGGTAATGAGTTCCCAGGGGTAATCCCATTTCTGGCTTGAAGGGTGAAAGCTCCAGTGAGAACAGCCACCTCTGGCCGCCAGTAAGAGGCAAAGCTGCAATCTCCTGCAGGAAGCCTCTAAGGGCCCTCAGGTTAGCCACGCCCTGGGGCTCTTTTACTGTGCCTGGAAGCATTATAGGCACATAAATGAATATTAAAGCCAGAGACAAACTGTGCAGACACTAACAACAGAAAAATATGTTTGAGCTGGCATGCCACTACATTTTGCCCAGATGTTTGTATTTATTTTGCATATTGTTCCTCTATTGTGTTTTTGTATTTTGTCTCCTATGGAATAGTAACATCATTTAAAATAAACGTTCACAGAAAAAAATTTTCAAGAAGGTGCTAAATGTTTTTAACCCTAGAAGAGAAGAAATAGGAGATGTTACAGAAGGCCATGCTCCTGGTGAGAGAGACGGAACATTGCAGGAATGGTGTCAAGGGAAACCTTGCAAATTCAGCTTTCTAGAATAAAGGCACATAGAGGCCACTGAGGCCAGGGGAAGAGAAGCTATTTATAGTCATACTGCCAAATATTGTCCAGAGCACAAAAAGCAAGTTAACTACCCTTGGACATACAGAAACAAAAAAGCAATAAGGCTTTTAAGAAAATGTTTTAATGAAAACATTAGCTTTTGCTTAACTTGTAATTATTAATAACTTAGTGTGTACCTATCATCATTCTAGGTTCACTGGGGTGCACAAAGGTTACCCAGCCTCATAACATGTCTTCAAAACACCTACAGTCTGATAGAGGAGTTGGTCCTCAGACACAGGGACTGATATCACAAAGTTGACTAGATTTAAGTGGGTTGAGAGTTACAGATAATGAAAATAGCTCAGTGAGGTGATAAATTAGAAGATGTCATTGATAGTCACTTAGAAGGTCAACAGCTATAAAGATTTGCAGACTCCCTGGATACAATGTTCTCCTCAGTTTGGGAAATGTAGCCCTTATAACAGAATCACTGGTTAAAAGAACAATCCTGGTAAGAGCTAAACTGAGAATTTGCTCTCTGCATCATACAAGATGTTACAAGGGACAGTGCTGCTCAAGGAGGGAATGTTTCCTATGAGAAGGGCACACTAAGAATAAGCTCTCTGAAGGAGGGTTTATCTGAGAATACAGCCCTGGACCCACCCCCTTGATCAGCCAGGGGTTACTTTCCTCACTCTACCATGAGAACAGAAGCCTTGGCCATCCACAAAGATATCTGAGATTCTGAAATGAGGCAACATAAATGTGCTCATGTCGTTATGGAAGCTGACAAGATTATGCAGCTGATCTCCTGTCTCAGAACTTAAGCTTGCATTACAAGTTGCATTGACAGTGAATTTCCATTAATCAAGACATTTTCCGATCACATTCCACAAAGGAAATGAATTCTCCTTAAATAAATGATACCACCCCAAAACTAACTATAAATAACACTTTATGAAGTACTCAGTGTTTTCAAACTATGACTTAAAAGAAAACAATTTCCAAATACAGAACATTTTAGTTGCTGGCACAGACCAAATTCCATTATAACAAAACCATAGGAACTGCTTGGAATCTTCTGCCACACAAAGATGTGATCTTCGAGCTTAAAGGTGCAGTAGGGAAATTATCACAGGACTGAGAGGCAAGAGACCCAGGCATTTGTGGCTTTCCAATCACTGTGTGACCTGGGTGCTGAAATGAACAAGTTGAATGACACCTTAAAAGTTCCCTCTAGGGACGTTGAGAGAACGAGAAGGAAGGAGAGAAAATGGCGTCCACGGATTACAGTACCTACAGCCAAGCTGCAGCCCAGCAGGGCTACAGTGCTTACACCGCCCAGCCCACTCAAGGATATGCACAGACCACCCAGGCATATGGGCAGCAAAGTTATGGAACCTATGGACAGCCCACTGATGTCAGCTATACCCAGGCTCAGACCACTGCGACCTATGGGCAGACTGCCTATGCAACTTCTTATGGACAACCTCCTGCTGGTTATACTACTCCAACTGCCCCCCAGGCGTACAGCCAGCCTGTCCAGGGGTACGGCTCTGGTGCTTATGATACCACCACTGCTACGGTCACTACCACCCAGACCTCCTATGCAGCCCAGTCTGCATATGGCACTCAGCCTGCTTACCCAGCCTATGGGCAGCAGCCGGCAGCCACTGCACCTGCAAGACCGCAGGATGGTAACAAACCCGCTGAGACTAGTCAACCTCAATCTAGCACAGGGGGTTACAACCAGCCCAGCCTAGGATATGGACAGAGTAACTACAGTTATCCCCAGGTACCTGGGAGCTACCCCATGCAGCCAGTCACGGCACCACCATCTTATCCTCCTACCAGCTATTCCTCTACACAGCCGACTAGTTATGATCAGAGCAGTTACTCTCAGCAGAACACCTATGGGCAGCCGAGCAGCTATGGACAGCAGAGTAGCTATGGTCAACAAAGCAGCTATGGGCAGCAGCCGCCCACTAGTTATCCCCCCCAAACTGGATCCTACAGCCAGGCTCCAAGTCAATATAGCCAACAGAGCAGCAGCTACGGGCAGCAGAGTTCATTCCGACAGGACCACCCCAGTAGCATGGGTGTTTATGGGCAGGAGTCTGGAGGATTTTCCGGACCAGGAGAGAACCGGAGCATGAGTGGCCCTGATAACCGGGGCAGGGGAAGAGGGGGATTTGATCGTGGAGGCATGAGCAGAGGTGGGCGGGGAGGAGGACGCGGTGGAATGGGCGCTGGAGAGCGAGGTGGCTTCAATAAGCCTGGTGGACCCATGGACGAAGGACCAGATCTTGATCTAGGCCCACCTGTAGATCCAGATGAAGACTCTGACAACAGTGCAATTTATGTGCAAGGCTTAAATGACAATGTGACTCTGGATGATCTGGCAGACTTCTTTAAGCAGTGTGGAGTTGTTAAGATGAACAAGAGAACCGGACAACCCATGATCCATATCTACTTGGACAAGGAAACAGGAAAGCCCAAAGGCGATGCTACAGTGTCCTATGAAGACCCACCAACTGCCAAGGCGGCCGTGGAGTGGTTTGATGGGAAAGATTTTCAAGGGAGCAAACTTAAGGTTTCTCTTGCTCGGAAGAAGCCTCCAATGAACAGCATGCGGGGTGGTATGCCTCCCCGTGAGGGCCGGGGGATGCCGCCACCGCTCCGTGGAGGTCCAGGGGGCCCAGGAGGTCCTGGGGGCCCCATGGGTCGCATGGGAGGCCGTGGAGGAGACAGAGGTGGCTTTCCCCCAAGAGGGCCCCGGGGTTCCCGGGGGGAACCCATCCGGAGGAGGAAACGTCCAGCACCGAGCTGGAGACTGGCAGTGCCCCAATCCGGGGTGTGGAAACCAGAACTTCGCCTGGAGAACAGAATGCAACCAGTGTAAGGCCCCGAAGCCTGAAGGCTTCCTTCCACCACCCTTTCCACCCCCGGGTGGTGACCGTGGCAGAGGTGGCCCTGGTGGCATGCGAGGAGGAAGAGGCGGCCTCATGGACCGCGGTGGTCCTGGTGGAATGTTCAGAGGTGGCCGTGGTGGAGACAGAGGTGGCTTCCGTGGTGGCCGGGGCATGGACCGAGGTGGCTTTGGTGGAGGAAGACGAGGTGGCCCCGGTGGGCCCCCTGGGCCTTTGATGGAACAGATGGGAGGCAGAAGAGGCGGGCGTGGAGGCCCCGGGAAAATGGATAAAGGCGAGCACCGTCAGGAACGCAGAGACCGGCCCTACTAGACGCAGAGACCCCGCAGAGCTGCATTGACTACCAGATTTATTTTTTAAACCAGAAAATGTTTTAAATTTATAATTCCATATTTATAATGTTGGCCACAACATTATGATTATTCCTTGTCTGTACTTTAGTATTTTTCACCATTTGTGAAGAAACATTAAAACAAGTTAAATGGTAGTGTGCCGAGTTTTTTTTCCTTCTTTTAAAGATGGTTGTTTAACTAAGACTAAACAATGGGAACCCCTTGTGAGCATGCTCAGTATCATTGTGGAGAACCAAGGGGGCCTCTAACTGTAACAATGTTCATGGTTGTGATGTTTTGTTTTGTTTTTTTTTTTAAATAAAATTCCAAATGTTTATAAACAGTCAAAAAATAAAAAAATAAAAAAATAAAAAAAAATAAAAGTTCCCTCTAATTCGTAACATTCCTTGGCCTCAGCAGGAGGACATTAGTGTGGATGTCAAAATTTGGGTTTTCATGAAGGTAAATAAATGTGTTGTAATTTGCCATATCAAAAACATTACAAAGTGTAAATACTGTGCTAAAACTAAAAAATACTAATACACCAAAGATTCCAGCCCCTTAAAGGCAAATGATTAATGATATATGTTTGAGTTGCTTGTGTTTTAGTTTATTCACTTTTTCAAGTAGTCAGTCCCTTTTTATAATTCCAAATTTCTAAGAATCATTCATTAGATTAACATTAAATAGCAGCTATGAACAAAGCTTTCAAAAATCTGTTTCAGAAAAAGAAGTCACTTGTCACCATGAGTTTTAACAACGTTTTGTTCAATTATTTGTAATTTACTTCTGTTTACTTGCATATGTTATAAAATTTAACTGAGGGCATTTAGTTTAGGATTATTACTAACTTAAAGGTTACCTACTCCAAAAGGCCAAATTATCTCTTCCTATTTCCCGCCAATATGAAGAAAATGATCTGCATTTCCAGATTTTGTTGTTTTAGCTTCTCAACCAAACACAATCCGACCACCACCACTCACCACTCTCGTGAAACTACTCACCAAGAGCTACCATTACTCTGGATTAATCATTCCAATTGCTTATTTGTTAGCCTTACTTATTGTGAAATATAAACTACATCACAGAAAAGCTCACAAAATAAGAATGTACAGTCCAAAGAGTTCTCCCATTGGAAACACCCATAAAAACATCCCTCAGATCAAGAAAGAACACACCAGACCCCAGCAGCTGCCCTCATGCCCAACCAGCTCATTACCCTTTTCTCCTTTCAAGGAAACACTGTCTTAATTTAGAGCACTCATTCTTCTAGCTTTCTTTTGCATTTTTACCAGGTAAGCAAGTATTCCTAAGCACTATAGGTTTAATTAAACCTGACTTTGTAGTTGATCTGACTTTTCTCATTCAACACCATGTTCCATGTTTTTTTCCTTTCTTCTTGCCTGAATTCCATTTATGAGTATGCCACCATTTGCTTGCTCATTCCAATGTGGGCACAATGGCTAATTTTGAAGTACTCGACCCACTGACCATCTCTGGAGCACATAACAAGGTTGACCATCACCTCTCTGAAATTCTCTCCTTTCCTGCCTTTTGCAACACAGCCCTCCCAGTTCTCCTTCTATCGCTTTGATGGTTCTTCAAAGTTTCTTACTAAGTGCTCTTCCTCAATGTTGCCCCCCATGGAGTCTAAGTCTGCTTTAGATATCTTTCTTTATCTCCTCCTTGTACATTATCACTAGGCAACCACTCCTTCTTTAGCTCTGGTCCAACTACTTTTCTAGGATAATTTTTCATGACTTCCACCTTCATCACAGCCCCCCCTTCCCACTAGACATTTTACACAGCTACTCCCCCTAAATCTGTCATTCCTCTTTTCACCTTTTTTTCTCTTTGTATGCCATCACTCCAGCTTGCAGTTCTGTCTCTCATCTTTACCCTTTAATTTTCCAATCAAATATTTCCTCCTGTGAAGTCTTCAGGAACACTCTGACAGCCTTCATGGCTCTCTCATCTGTGTTCCATGAGCACATTGTGCAATCTCCCACTACAGCACTTACTGTGTTGTATTGTGACCATTTGTGCATGTCTATATCCATCACCAGAGGACAAGGAATTATGTCTTATTCATCTCAGTATTCCTGGGAGTGCCTGGTATGTAAATGTTGCCAGAATGAATGAATCTGTTTACTTGGTAACCTTTATGAGTTTCCTGTGCTAGGGGAAGCCTCACAGCATTCGCATTCATGCTATGTTCATCTGCCAAAGCTTCATCAAACTTTTACGTGGTAGGTGTTGCAGGTTGGGCTCTCTCGGAAGCACACTCTGAGATGTAGACTGGTATGCAGGATGTTTATTATGTAATGCTTTAGGGATCAACATCTGTAGAAGGAAATGAAAAGAAAGAGAAAGAAGCAAGTCCGGGCAAAGGAAAACATGAAGCTGTAATGCGGTCTCAGTGGAAGTCTCTGCTGACACTACAGGGGATTTTGAGGCTAGAATGTTCAAGGTGGGGTAGCCAGGCTGGGACTGTGTATTCCCTCACCTGCATCAGAAGAGGCATGACCTCTTTCTGGTCAATCCCTGAAGGGCTCTTAAAACTAAAAGTGACACGGTCGGTCACAATCCTAGCTTCATACTGTCCATCACAGTATAAAATGCTGTTAAAAAGAATTTTATAAATCAATATCCTAAGTTATGGATAATGTCTGTTAAGATGGATTTCCTACATGATGTATCTATGTCATTATGAAAAAATGATCATTGCCAGTTTCATCATGCTTGTTATAAAAGTTTCTGCTCTAACTTTGCCTCCCTCTGGCTTTGAGCCAGCACTCCTAAAGGTCGGTCACCCCACACATAAGGCGCCCCAGAAGGACATCACAAAAGCTGTACACAGACCCTTGCAGCAAGAATTTAACATGACTCCATTTGGAAAGGGTGAAGTGACAGAAAGCAAGATGTTTGGTTGCTCAGCAGTTAACATTAATGAAGTGCACAGTTCAGTTTTCTCAGCCACATTTCTGTGAACATTGGAAATAAAAATTTTGAAAATCTCCACTTAGTGCCAAAGCATCTGAATATCTAACTTCTGGATAAAAATTCCAGTTTTTTCACAAGTTTTTTCCTCCATTATTTTGTATACCTAACAGTGTGAAGAATTAAAAATGAGGGGATGGGGGAGTGGGTATTTGTGTGATTCTTTCTTGGGCAATCTCAAAACATAAGCTGCCAAACTACAAGGATTCTTTTTCTTCACATGGGAAAATCATAATGTTATTTACCCCAGAAAGGGTAAAATCTGCACTTTTTTATAATTCTTCTAGAATAGTCCAACATACGAATCACCAACATATGAAACACACAGGTATGCCAAAAAGGACTGTACCAGGAGACAGGGCAGTAAAAACCAGAGTGTAAGATATGTGCATTCGTCGATTCTGATTACTGTTTTCTGAGGCTGGCATAACAAAAGGAGTTATGCGACTGCCAGGTTTCTGGAATGAGCAAATAGATAAAGTGTGGTGCTTTTAACCAGGGTAAGATATATATAAGAGAAGGAGCAAGTTTGGGAGAGAAAGATTATGAGCTCAGTTCTGTAAATCTTCAGCCGAGATGGCTGGACACCATCCAGTGCAGATTTAAGATAGTTTTAGATCTCTCAGTCTGCTGAAGGCTGAGCTAGGAATATGAATTTGGCAGACATAAGTTTAAAGACTCATTCATTCATGCATTTATCATCCAGCTAGCGATGAGCCAGGTACATGCTGGGCTCCAGAGAAAAAGAGGTTAGTGTGGTGAATAATAGCGGATACTGTGAAAGTGGATGACACCACACAAGGAAGGATAGGAGGAGTGAGAAGAAAACAAATGA
>NW_024412429.1:20698659-20724179 GCF_014898765.1 Herpailurus yagouaroundi
TAGAATTTAAAGGCGAGACAAGAACTGGACAGAGTGGAAGTTGTGACATTAGGAAGGCTTCCCGGTAGAACTTACCTTGAACGTTGGAATGTGCTATCCCACCTGTGATAATATCTGGCTGCAAGAATAGTAGATCTAGTGTGCTGCCATATTAAAACACTCAAAGGTAAAGTTTATCACGGATATCGTTATTAATGCAATTATTACAGCAATTACTAAGAGTATTATCATTATCAACAATGTTCTATAATTTTAAAACCTCAAAATAAGGCCTTTGAAAAATAGCCTGGCTTTAATCCTCAGGAGGTCCTCTGACAGATCAGATGCAGCATGATGGATGGCACTGAATCAGATCACAGCAGGTTGGGAAGTGACTGACTGGGAGGCGGGACAAGAGACAGAGTGCAAACTAGCATGTTCAAATTGTTTTTCAGGAAAGAAAGAGAGAGGGGAGTAGACAGGCAGCTACCGAAGGCTTTTTTTTTAAGGCATACAGAATATGTTCATATGCTAAAGGGATTAGGTCAGTGGAGTAAGAAATAGTGAGGATACAAGTTAGAGAGATGGAATAATGAGAAAGATTCTTGGAAGATTCAGTGGAACTATGTTCAAGAACAAAAGTAAATTTCTAACAGCATCAAAAAATACCAAGTGCCTCAGAAAAGGTCTAACAAAGATGCATAACACGTTATTGGATTATATTAAAGACGACCTCAAAAACTGAAATAATGATTTCCTAGTGTATATGTCTATTACTATACCATCAATTTGAACACCTCTTTTAAAAATCACATTGTGCAACCTAAATATATATAATTTTTACTTATCAATCATACCTCAATAAATCCGGGGCAAAAAGAAAACTAAAGAAAAAAATCAAAATAATATGGAAATACACATGAACACTTCTTTTAAATAATTAAATGTATATCAAATTCACAAACTGGAAAGCTTATTAGAATAAATATTCCTCCTGAAATTAATATATAGAGTCCATGAATTCCATATCACCAGCAGGTTACTTTAAGGTGTATATGGAAACTTAACAAATACACTTACATGTGCATTAAAAAGGCCAAAAATATCCAAGACATACTTAAAAAAGGAAAAAAAATGGTAGAAAGGACTTACCCAGATATCGTCTTATATAAAGCTACAGTAATCAAGATGGTGAGCTTTTATTGCAAGGATGGACTTTTCAGCCAATAGAATATAACTGAAGTTCAGAAACAACTCTACACACAAAAGGACACTTGATTTATAACAAATGCTATAACTCCGGAGCAATGGAGAAAGAGCAGGCTTTTCAATCAGTGAAACTACAATAATGGGTAGGTATATCCATAAGTAAAAATCACTTCCACATGAACTAAAAATCTGAATGGAAAAAGGAAAATTTTTAAACTTTTGAAAAAGAATATAGATGAATATCTTCATAATCCTGGGATAGAGGTCTTTAATAAGACACTTATTAACAAATACTCATTTAATAAAGCACTTATTATAAATGAAGATACAGATAACTTTGACCACATTATAAACTGAGAACTTCTGCTTATTATAAATCTCCATGGAAAAGATAAAGAGACAGACCACAGCGTGGAAGAAGATATGTGGAAGCTGATAAGGCTTGATCTCAATACACTGCCAACTCAATGAGAAACCCAAGTTAAAAAAAAAAAAAAAAAAAAAAGACTATCCAATAGAAAAGTAGGTGGGGTGCCTGGGTGGCTCAGTCGGTTAAGCGACTGACATTTGACTTCCACTCAGGTCATGATCTCACCATTGTCAGATCAAGCCCCATTTTGGGCTCCATGCTGACAGCACGGAGCCTGCTTGGGATTCTCTCTCTCTCTCTCTCTTTCCTTCTGCCCCTCTCCCACTTGTGTGCACACGCTCTCTCTCCCTCTCTCTCTCTCTCAAAATAAATAAACATTTTTAAAAAGATTAAAAGTGCTTAATTTAAAAAAATAAAGAAAAATAGGCAAAGAAAAGAAGTTTCACAAAAGTCAAAATCTAAATAAATCACCAATAAACTTATTTTTTTTAAGGTACTCAACTTCACTGATAACATTACTGAAACAAGCAGTTAGCATTAAACATCCTTAAGATTGGGAAAAAAATTTAAAGTCTAATACCAAATGTTGGCCAGAATTTGGAACAGCAGAAATTGCCATATACTGCTGGTGGGAGTATAAATTCATACACTCTCTTTGAAGTGGCCTTATCTAGCACAGCTGAAGCACATACACCTTTTGATCCAACAATCCCACTGCTGTGTTTATAACTTAAAGAAATGTGTGCGTGAAGAGACACTGTTTATAGAAGCCCATAACTAGAAACTTCCCAAATTGCTGTTATCAATAAAATGCATAACTACACTATGATATATTCATTCAGTGGACACTATGCAGTATTAAAACTGAATGGCCGAACTAAAGTTCCATGCAACAATACGAATGAACCTTATCATGACAAGGTTAAGCAAAAATAAGACACAAAAGAATATATATACAATGTGATTCCATTTACATGAAGTTCAAAAATAGAAAAATTAACTTTTTTACTTAGGGATGATTACATAGATGACAAAATGATAAACACAGGCAAATTCAGTATCACTACTAAAGTGAGCAGCATGGAAACACTAGGAGAAAGGTCTGAGTCTACAGCTGGGATGACTTTACCTGGCTAGTTCCCTCTCACTCTGTAGCTATTCCAAACCTTCTATATAAAACATTCTATTTCTTGGTCTGGGCACTGTTTTTACAGGTATTTGCTTTATTTCATTTGTAGAACTGTCCATTTAGATTTTTACACTTTTCTGTTTTCAAGTAATATTTCTCAGTAAAAAGTGTGAGGAGAAAAGGGATAGGTGAGATTAACTTTAGACAATAGTGGGAACATATAACAACCTAATAACTTATTATGAGAACTGAACAAACTGTATATACCATATACTTGGCTATACATCTAAGATGAAACACATGCTCAGCTACAATGATTATATTCAAGTATTTATAAATAAAAGCCAGCATGAAAAAAATAAAATGCTGTGAAAAGCTGGGCTTATTCCTTCAATTCAGAAATACTTCAAGATATTTTCTAACTACTTAGGACTATTCGTGCTCACCAGAAATCCTAATCTATCTCTTTAGCTGTCCTACAAGATAACAATATTATTAATTTCCTTTCCAAATGGAAGCAGCTTACTGAGGCATGTGGTTACGTGTTATCCTATTGAAACAAGGTGTTTGATCTATATATTCTAGAGTTTAGCGTACTAGTATATTAAAAATGATTGTATCTTAGACATTTAATTTTCTTCCCCGAAAGCTTTAGTATCTAATTTTAGAGACTGGTACTCAAATCAACTGAGTTAACCACTCTGATTTATTAAAGAATTACTGATTGTGAGACTCAGAAGCAATATTTATCCTTTTAAATGCTATCACTTCCACAAATGTGCATGGAGCAGTGCACTGTGAAAGACAAGGCACCAGGGGTGGGGGAAGGGTGCTGCATAGGAGAATAATGCCCAGCCAATGAGAAAATCACAAAAACTACGTTCGATAGATCAATATGAAATACACTAACCACAAAACAAAGCTGTTATAAATGCTAAACGAAGGTGTAAGTAACACGCTGTAGGAATATTTAATTCAAATTGGGTAAGTCAGGACAGATTGTCATTTGAAAGAGACTGAGAGAATCCAGATTTGGCATGAAATTTGAGAAAGTTCCGCAGGCACTGCAGAATAAGGAAACTGCAGAAGCAGAGGGTAGAAGTTCTGGATATGCTCAAAGATTGTACAAGAGATTGATAAATTGGTAATGCTCGTGTTTGTGGAGGGACGCAGAGGAAAAAGATACTGGATAGGCAGTTAGCAATTCATCTTTGAGAATACAGAAACAGTTTTAGTTTTTAAAGAGTTACTAGGTTAAACTGGCTCTAACACGAGACAGAAAAATAGGACCCAGCATACGGTTTGCAAATACATTCCGGAATTATAAGCCTTACTGAATTCTATTTAACAAATTTGCCTCACCCACGTTGACTTGTTACTTGAGGTAGTTCCTCTCTTGTACTAACAAACACCTGTCCTATATGTTCATATATTTCTTATATTGCACAGCATTAAAACTCTTTTTTACTAAAATTTTGGAATTTTTGCACAGAACAGATCCAGAGACGCCCCTTCTTCCAGCCTCTGACCACTTCCCAACCTCTTTTCCAGTCGCAACCTTCCGAAACACGTTCCTTGCCACCCTCTGCCTCGAGGACCAGCCAACACCGTATTCTGAGCTTAGCTCCTCATCGCGAACCAACCACGGGCTCCCAGATTCATCAGAAGTATTCCACGGAGGTGGATGCCACCGGCAATCGCCTGGTCAACTTGCACCTGGAAGTCTCCTACACCTACTTCTCTGGGCTTCTATTTCAACCAAGACGATGTGTCTCTAGAAGGTGTGGGCCGAGGTGAGGCACTAGGGCGCTAAGCATCTCTTGAAGATGCAAAACCAGCGGAGCAGTCACGCCTTCTTCCAGGATATGCAGCAGCTGTCACACTGAGTGGGGAAAACCCTGGACACCACGGAAACCACATGGACCTAGAGAAGAACCGGAACCAGGCTCTTTTGGATCTGCACGCACTGGGGTCTCTGTGACTTCCTGGAGAGCCACTTCCTACTTGAGGAGGTGAACCGTCAAAAAGATGGTGACCACCTGACTCACCTCCAGAGGCTGCCTGCCCCAAGGCTAGGCTGGAGAGTAGCTCTTCCGAAGGTTCACGCTCAAGCGCAACTAGAAGTGTCCAGAACCCTGCAGCCTTTGAGGGGTCCCTCTGCATCCCCTCTGTGCCAGCAGTTTTTGCCTGAGCCTCTCCCTGGAGCCACTAGGCAGCCTTTTAACCACCCTAGAGCCCTCTCTCAAGCCGGGGAAATTTGTTTCCACCAAATGGAAACAATAAAGTCTTTTGCAGCAAAATAAGTAAGTAAATAAGTAAGCTCATTCATTAACTTAATTAAATAGTATTTTAAAATACATATAAGAGGTTTTCTGAAGTGGCATGTCAGAAAGATGAGAAAAAGAGTAAATTCGGAATTCACTTTGAAAACCCCCCAATAAGCAAAAGTCTCCCTAAAACTTAGTAGATTATCCCACAGATTGTCTGTATTTTAGTTCCAGAACAAAGTTAAAATATGTACACTATCAATTTTTTGAGTATGTTACCCATAAACAGAACCACCTTTCAACTCAAACCAATAATTTCCCAAATTTCCTACTGTCAGTTACATAATTCTGTCATTCCCTGGCATAGTAGAATGTGAAATTATTTTAAAGTAAGTAACAATCTGGGGTGCCTCGGTGGTTAAGTGCCAACTTCGGCTCAGGTCATGAACTCACGGTTTGTGAGTTCAAGCCCCACATCAGGCTCTATGCTGACAGCTCAGAGCCTGGAGACTGTTTCAGATTCTCTCTCTCTCTCTCTCTCTCTCTCTCTCTCTCTCTGTTCCTCCCTCTCTTGTGCTCTGTCTTACTCTTTCTTTCCTCTTTCTCTCTCAAAAATACAATAAACATTTAAAAAACTTTTTTTAAGTCAGCAACAATCTGTAAGAAAAGAAGAAGAGAAGAAGAAGAAGAAGAAGAAGAAGAAGAAGAAGAAGAAGGAGAAGAACAAGTAAATTCATAGAGTGTTTTCAGTCCAAATATCATCTATTTCTTATATTCAGCCCAAATCCATTTCAGTGGATAACATTAAATGCTACTTAATAGTATAACAAATGATCCCTTTTTGAGAGTCAAAACTGTCTCATAACTAAGAATTATATCATCAGATTTATTACTCAAGCATGTTCCTATGATGAATTTCCTATTCTCTCCTCTTCATGAAATTAACACCCACCCAACATCATTCCTCAATCAGTTGACACAAGACAAACAGTTGTCTGACTGGTCATGGGTGATATGCCAGCAAGTGAACCAGGTGCTGAAAGGAAGGAGACCATTTTTTATGCTTGTGATTAAGTTCATGCTATTAATATTGCATTTCATTAATATTGTATTTAAAATTGAAAATCTTCTGTTGTGGCATTTGACATTCATGTCTATGTGTGAAATACATTGGAATAAATAGTTACTGGGTCCTTTAAGCAGGCCAACAGCTGAGAATGCCCCCTTCCTCCCCACGCACATGACTGCAACTCAGGCCTCTAAAGCTGTGTGACCTCCTTCAGCAATTCCCTTCCTCTCTCAAGTCTCAATCTGATTTTCTGAAAATTAAGTAAGGTGAACTAGCTAGTCTCTAGGTCTTTTCCAAAATTTGAATCCATGAAAGAACAATTTAAAAGGAAATAGCTGCAGAAAATCCCAGCAAAGTCAGGCAGAATGTGAATCGCTCTAGGCCTTAGACTGATTAAAGCAAGAATATTTTTAGCCTAGTTAAGTTAAAGTAACTGTAGCTGGGCTGATATTAAATCTGAGTCTTGGGGTCAGGAGAGAGGGAAAGAGATTCACATGTGGAGCTATCTGAAATGGAATAGACTGCCTCAGGAAGAGACAAGTTCACCAATTACTGGAAGTGTGCAAGGAGAGGCTGGGAGTTCACCTGGCAGGACGGTTGAGGAGCTTATATGTGGAGCTCTGAGATCATCTTCAACCTTAAAGTATAAAATGGCACCATAAGCTGCTGTGCCAGAATCCAGTGTTCTTTCCTCTCATGGATCCCCCAGCAAAACCGCATCAACATTCTGTTACATTCAGCTAACACATTTATTGAATCCTGTCCTTGCCAGGCACCAGGCACCATGCAAGTCCTATAGGGCTCGCAAAGATGATTTGGAGAATACTCTGTACTGATGAGGCATAAGACAGGAACATGATAGCTACCAGGGAAGTGGTGATAAGTGACACACAGTAAGCCCAGATAAAATGCCAGGAAAGATCAGAAGAGAGAGAGAGAGAGATCACTTCCAAGTTTGCAGAACAAGGATGGAGAACTAATGCAGAGTTTATGAAAGAGATAATGGTGGAGCAGAGCCCTAAAGAAAGGCACAAGGTACAAAGGGATAATTAATGATTTCTAAGACTTTTCCATTCCTGAGATTCCACATATTCCATTAAATGTTACGAAAATGACACAGACATGTTAGTTCCCCTACCTTAAAGTGCTCACTCTGCCCATCTTCTTGACCTATTAGGTTAATAAGGCAGCGGCCGTTGGGTCACAGCCTGCTGAGGAGTTGAACTAGATCAGGGGTTCACACTAGATGAGGAATCAGGATCACATTATGATTATCTTTGTGTAATGTCAGCAAACTGAAGCATCACATGCAATTTTAATAGCAAGACCAAGTTTTAAAAAGACATTATATAGTTAGAGAAGACTTTTTTTCTACAGTAATTGGCTTGTATTTTTTATTCCAATGATAAATACACATTCATTATAGTGCTGACCTTATGTGTATTTCTATCCCCTTGATCAAGCAGATCATTTAGACAATGTACTACTATCTGAACATCAGAATTCAGTAGCCGCTTTTAATTTACTTTTAATTACTAATGAAACTTTATTTTTGGCTCTTTGGAGGAATTGTCTAATGGTAGTTCATATGAGATGTCACCCTTCTTTTTACATCACTGCTGCCCTGGGCCCTCTTTTTAAACTGTTACATGATTCTTAGCACATATTCTAGATTTGGGAGTTTATTCATGAATCTATAGTAAATCTTCAATGACATATCTCAACGAGGTTGATTATTGTCCTATTCTAGTGCAAGTAATTATAGTTTGAAATGAGTTTGCAAGTCTTTGCTATGCTTGAGTACATGCCATTTAGAATAACTACTTTTTTCAATATTTGACATCACATCATTAACAATGAAATGATTAATTATGTTTACATAGAGTAACTTAGGTATCTTGTTTGAAATGCAGACCTTCTGGTGTTACCAAACTTATGAAATGATTAATGTAGTATACAAAGTATAGTACTAGCCATGCAAAGATAGTATTGTGATTGATTCCAAGAACTAATGGCATAGAAATGCTAATATATACAAGTATGGGGAAAAGAAGAATTGTAATGCCTCAGATCTATTTTAATGTAGTACCTACCAGAAAAGGATACACCCCTGACTGGGACTGCTGGCTGCCTGTCACCTGGAGGGAGCAGGTTCCCCATATCAAGAAAAGGAACAGCCACTACAGATTTGTTATTCTCAACACCCACCCTACGTCAGTAGTTTGGGCATACCCCTGACCTTCTCCTGTTTGTAGAGATCTGAATTCACTGTGTTACAGTTGATCACAAGCTTACAGTTGATCTTTTTTTGTTAAAGACTTCTTTGTCTCTAGTGTTATCTTTATGTATTAAAAATGTATCTGTATCCAAGAAAGACATGTGACTGATTAATATTAGAAAAGTTTGGGAGGTTTTCTTTGTTTTTTATAAGTACTATCGGTAGAAATAAACATTTAAATGCTAAGTTGCTAAATAAAATTCTGCAAATTTTTTCTTATTTTCATTCTATATTTTAGGAGGCCTGATATGATATGAATGCTGAGATTTCTTAGTACATTTTTATTATTAATGCCTCTATTATACAAGTAGGAAAGCATCAACATAGAAATAAATGGGTATTATTCTAAGTCTAACAGAAAAAAAAAACTGCTATTTGTATCATAAATAGTTTCTAAGGAGGATGGACCCTGTTCCTGGGTAGTCCTTTATTAAGCATCTTAATAGATTTGTTCATGTGTGTTTGGGAAAAAGAGCTAGAGAAAGCTAGGTTTCTTACCATAATAGAGATTGAATTATTTAGAATTTCTAGAGAAACATGAAAATTAGGGTGTGGGAAATCAAGGGAGGAAAAAAAAGGGACTCACCAAAGGTTAGAAAAAAATGCGTGAGCTAAGAGTGAGACAGAAAACCCCAGTGAGGGCTAACTGCAAAGGATTTTGAAGAATATGAATGCATAATATGGATGAATAAGTTTTTGAATGAGCTATATACATCAAGGGACTCCTCTCCTTATCAGCTCACCAGTCAAACCTATTGTATTCACAATTGCTTTGAGTGTAAACCAACAAATATTCTGAGGGTCACCTTTGAATTAATTGCATATTCAACCAAGAAAGCACATGTGGAAACAGAAGACCAGCAGTCAGACAAGACCATGAAAACATAAAGCCCTGGGAGCACACAGAAATCTTACAAAGACATGGAATTATTGAGTTCAAGCCAAACTCACCTTGAGTAGTAGTAAGCCTTTCTCACATGACATCTCATGTTGCATATTTCCAACTAAATCCAAATATTTCTGTCCAGAATATTCATTGATGTGATATAAAACCAAAGAAATATACACAGACTATGGTCTTAGAGAGATTCCAAAGTAGAAAGAAAAGGTATATACCTTTTTATGGTATGTCATAGAAAGGGATAATTGGTGACAGCAAAAAATATAAAAAGGAAGGGGGGAAATTACAGAACCTACAGGCAAATAGATATAAATTGCTATTAGTAGAAAAAACGACTATTTTATTTATGAGACATTTTATACATACCTCATGGTACCCATAAAACAAAAATCTAAAACAGACATGAAACATCTGAAAAGGGGAAACTGAGCAAATTATCATGGAAAACCACCAACTTACAAAGGTATATAGACACACAAGGAAAAAGAAACAATGGAGATGCAAAACAACCAGAAAATAAAAGATAAAATTGCATAATAAGTCTTTATAATAATCACTCTAAATATAAATGTAAGTCTAAATGTAAATGTAAAAGGTACAGAGTGGCTGGATGGATTCAAAAACAAGACCCAACTAATGCTGCTATTAAGATACTCATTTCAGCTCTAAAGATACATGTAGACTCAAAGTGAAAAAGTAAGAAGATAATACCCCAAGCAAATGGTAACCAGAAGAAAGTGGATGTCATCATACTTCATTCAGACAAAATAAACTTCAAGCCAAAAATGGTAACAAGAGACAAAAGACAAAGAAGGTTATTATTATTATTATATAATGATAAAGAGCTCAATAGATCAAGAAGATATAACAATAATAAATATATATGCTCCCAACACCTGAGGATCGAAATATAGTAAACAAATACTAATATATCTTAAGGGAGAAACAAATGACAATACAATAATAGTAGGGGACTTTAGTAGCCCACTAACAGTGATGGATAGATTGTCCAGACATAAAAACAACAAGAAAACATTGAGATTGAATCACATTTTAGAACAAATGGGCTTAACAGACATATATAGAACATCCCATTCAAAGGCAGCAGAAAACACATTATTCTCAAATACGCATGGAACATTCTCTAAAATAGATCATATAGTAGGTCACAAAACAAATCTTAGCAAATTTGAGAAGACTGAAATACCAACTGTCTTCTCTGACCACAATGTCATGAAATCAACAAGAGGAAAGTGACTAGATCTACAAATATGTGGAAACCAAGTAACACCTTTCTAAACAACTAGTGAGTTAAAGAAGAAATCAAAAGAGAAATAAAATGTTATCTCAAAGCAAATGAAAATGAAAATAAAACATATCAAAATTGTGGGGTATAGCAGTTCTGAGAGAAAAGTTTTTAGTAATTAATGCGTATGTTACAGAAGTAGAAAGAGGTCCAACAACCTGATTTTATACCTCAAGAAACTAGAAAAACAGGAAAATTAAGCCTGAATTTAGCAGGAAAAAGAAAATACTAAAAATCAGAGCTGAAATAAATGAACTAAAGGCCAGAAAACCAATGGAAACCGAGAGCTGTTTATTTGAAATAGTAAAAAAAAAAAAAAAAATGACAAGCCTTTAGATAGACTAACCAAAAGAGAGAGAGAGACTTAAACAAATAAAGTTAGATATGAAAGAGGAGACATTACAACTGATAGTACACAAATGCATAGCTCATAAGAGACTACTATCAACAATACATGCCAAGAATTACCTAACCTGGAAGTAATGGACATATTTCTAGAAGCACACAACCTACCAAGACTAAATCAGGAAAAAATAGAAAATCTGAACAGACCAATAAGGAGTCAAGAGATTGAGTCAGTAATCAAAAAACTCCCAGCACAGAAAACTTCAGGACCAGATGGCTTCACTGGTAAATTCTACCAAACATTTAAAGAGGAATTAATAAAGATTCTTTCCCAGAATCTTCCAAAATATTGAGGAAGGGGGAACACTTCAAAACTCACTCTATGAAGCCAGATTTACATTGGTAAGGATATCACCCCCAAAAAAGAAAACTATAGACCAATATCCCGATGAACATAAATGATAAAATTCTCAACAAAATATTAGCAAATTGAATTCAAGAATACATTAAAAGGATTATATACCATGACCAAGTGGCATTTATTCTTGGGAAGGAAGGATAATTAATATACACAAATTAATAAATGTCATTCATCATGTCAATAAGATGAAATATGAAAATCACATGAGCATCTCAATACACATATGGCATGTATTTCACAAAATACAACATCCTTTCATGATAAAAACTCTTAACAGATAGAAAAACTTAAAAACAGATAGAAAAACTTTTTCTTAATAGAAAAACTTACTTGAACTTAATAAAGGCAATATATGACAAACCCATAGCTAATATTATAACTCAGTGGAGAAAAAATGAAAGTATTTTCCCTAAGATCAAGAACAAGACAAGGTTGCCCACTCTCACTACTCCTATTCAACATAGTACTGGTAGTTCTAGCTAGAGCAACATATTAGGCAAGACAAAGAAAGAAAGAAAGTATCCAAATTGGGAAGAAAAAATAAAACTGTCACTATTTGCTGATGACATGATCTTCCATATGGAAAATCCCAAAAAGTCAATCAAAAAACTGTTGTAATTAATCAATGATTTCAGTAAAGTGGCAGGTTACAAAATCAACTTACAGAAATCAGTGGCAACAAATGGAAAGACATGTCATGATCATGGATTGGGAGAATTAATATTGTGAAAATGGCCATACTACTACCAAAACTGTTTACAAATTCAACACAATCCCCATCAAAATACCAGAGGCATTAATCACAGAAATAGAAGAAACAATCTTAAAATTTATGTGGAACCACAAAAGACAGTGAATAGCCAAAAACAATCCTGAGGGAAAATAAAATGAAATAAAATAAAACAAAGCTGAAGGTATCACAAAGGTATCACAAAGTATAGTAAACCACAGTAATAAAAGCAATGTGGTACTGAGACCAAAATACATACATAAACCGATGGAACAAAATAAAGAGCCTAGAATTAAGTCCCAGCATATATGGTTAATTAGTGTTTGACAAGGGAGCCAAGAACATCCAATGGGGAAAAGATAATTTCTTCAATAAATGGTGCTGGGGAAACTAGAGAAACACATGCAGAACAATGAAATCAGACCCTTATCTCAAACTGCTCACAAAAGTTAACTCAAAATAGATCGAAGACTTAAACATAAGACCTGCCACCATGATACTCCTAAAAGAGAACATAGGGAAGAAGTTTTTCAATATCAGTCTTGGCAAGGATTTTTTGGAAATGACATCAAAAGCACAAACAACAAAAGCAAAAATCAAAAAATGAGATTTGATTTCATCAAACTCAAAAAATTCTGCAGAGCAGAAGAAATGATTTGCAGAATAAAAAGATATTTTTAAGGTAATGAGGACCTGGAAAAGGTGAAGAGGGCTGGAGAATAGAAAAATCAGGCATGGGCTTTGGAATTATTTCAAGGAAAAATTGATAGCCTGAGTTAATGATTATATATGAGGTAAACAGAGGATGGTAGCAATTCAAAGATCCCGGCATGTTTGAGTCTCTTTAGCCTGACTTTTCTCTGGGTTTGCAAAGTTTCTCCAGTTACATACGATGCTAATTAAAGTGTTTAACAACCCCCCCCCAATTAATCTGAGTTTTGTTTCTTAATTCTATTAAAATTGAAGGCATAGACTTGTTCACAGTTCTTCACCACAGTCCTTGTTCATCTGCTGAGCTCCATAGCTACACTTCAAAGCTATGCCTTCATCAGTCTGGCTATTGATTGAATTACCATTCAAAAAATTCAAAATAAATAAATATCAAAATCATCCCCATACTTTAAATGAGTCTCTATAGAACAAACTTCAAAGTTTTAAGTATAAAATGAAGTGCACTTTAAAACCCAATCCCAGCAGGACTTGCCACCCTCATCTCTGGCCACTTTCCTCAGTGTTCTAGCCACACTGGACCCCTCACTACTCCCTAAACACACCCTGCAACTTTATGACTCTCCTCCTTATTGATGCTGTTTCTCTGTCTAAAGTACTTTTCCAGCTCCAAAAATCTAGTCTATGTATTAGTTATGAGTAAATCTTCCATTCATCTGTTAACACTCAGCTTCCACGTCACAACCCTGTTTCCCAGCCCAAATCCTAATCCAAGCTAAGTACCTCATGAAGAACCTTTTATATGTGCACTATCATAGAGGGGCACTTACTTGTCCCCCATTCCTCACATTTCCAGAGTAGAGAGGAGCTCTTCTCAGGAAGGTGCTGTCTACCCCCTTGCCTATACTTTCCCGAAGGATGAGAGACTCCTTAATCCTGACAATGGGAAGAAGAACTGAGACAAATAGTTCAGCTCCTTTCTCTGTTTCAGAGCAAAGTCCTCAGGACACATCTTTTCTTCCTATCCATTAGTAACTATATGAGGAAGGCTCTGTTTTTATAAGACCCCAAGTTATGAGGAGATAAGTTCAATTCACAGATGGAGAGAACATATGAGAGAGCCAGAGTGTGGCTGTAGATGTAGCAACACTCTCTAATTCGTCGTCATCAACACAAAAGCAGGTATTTTTACAATTATCTGTTTAAATTCCTTGATGTGTTTTTCAGTTTATTTTTGCAAACTCAGGAGGTAAAGAGGAATGTTATTGATTGGCCTACTCCAGCCCTAACTTACTGGTTAAAGAACTAAAAATACAGAATAATAAGCCCTGGACCAAAATGTAGGCAGTGCATGGAAAGACAGGGGAAAGAGTCTGAAGCTTTTGATGCCTTAGGACACTTAAGCCACCTGGGTGTTGACCTCAGTGGTTTTCCTTGGCTTTTATTGTCACTATGTGGCTGGATTTTACTTGTTGAGGGAATGTGGGGCTTAGTAATCATCGTCTGTGTAGTATTCTGTGGCTAAACTTGACCTGACTTATACCAACACAGCTATGGCGTAAAGCAGGCCAATGGGACAGGGATTATATTACAGGTAAGAGAAACTCTTTTGTTCCAATAAAGGTTAACCTTAAAGTAAGCAGAGAGCTTTAGTGCACAGGCTCTTTCGGCATTTATGGGTAGATCAAATTTAACTTGTTTTATTACATTTCTCAGTCAGATTTACAGGCTGCATATCTGAAGTACAGAAGCAGCTAAATTACTCACAGAACACAGACTCCTACTGGAGTAGGTCTCATACCAGGCATAAGTAAATAGTACTAAATATGCTGCCTAGACTGCATTTCTGTACGTTGTTTTGAAATACAATAGTAAAAAGAAAATTATGGGAAAACTAACTTATTGGCTTCATACAGCCTTTTCACAAGCTTTTAAGAGTCATTCTCCAAACTTATGGCCTTAAGGGAGTTGTGATTAGCTATCCAAATGGCCAAGAAATTGCATTTTGCATTTCAGAGAATTACTATGGCCTCAACACCGAAGGGACATGGATGCTATTTAAAAAAACAAAAAACAAACGAAACTAAACTAAAACTAAAAAGGAACCAGTGCCTCATGAATAAAGAAAAATAAGCCACAAATGAAATAATTGCAAACTCAGAAACTAAGAAAAAATTTTAAATGTCTGGGCCTGGAACACACTGTTGTTAAGAAACATATTTACTGAGGAAGCCAAGGAAGGGCCGCATGACTTCAGCCTTAGGGTCAGAACAGAAGCAATGGGACAGTGAACAAAGATGACGCTGAATAAGTGCAAGGAAAAGTGTTTTCCTTAGATGGAAGGTTGAGATTTCAGAGCACAGGCTAGGCAGTTATCAAAGAAAAAATGAGATCTTGAAGGCCAGGCTAGAAAGGTATGAAATAAAAGAATGAACCTGGGTCATGAAAAGAGTGTTTGAAGAGAAAGTGGTATTTTAACATTAACTAGAATGGAAAAATGGAAACAGAATGAAATCTAACAGAGGAAAAGAGGCTAGATCTCAGAGAACAATTTGGAAGTCTTCCCCAGGAGCTGTGATCCAGGAAAACTACTTAGAAGTGCACCCTTAAAGTTGCCTACAGACATTCCACAGGAAAAGCAAGTGGGGATCACTCTTGAAGAGCTGAACAATCTCAAGTGGTTATGGAAAATTAGATATTTTAAGGAAACACAGCTGTTTTCACAGAAACACAGTTATTGTCTATGCCCTAAAGGCACATGTCCAAGAATGCATGAAATTTGAACAATTGATAACAACCAAGGGGAAGTGCATCACAGTAATAACCTGCATTCAGACATGGTTCTAATGGGAGAATACCTGCTGATCTTAGATCCAGAAATTCAAGCAGCAGGGCAGAGGCACAATATATTATAAACACAAATATCTGGTACTGAAAACAGGGAAAAAGAAAAGGAAAGAAGACCTTCACAACTAGACAACTTTTATGAATATGAAAGAATTCAGAGGCTTTGCCAACAAATACACCATCTAAAGAAAAAATTAATAAAATAACAAGACAGGTCTCAGGAATATGATGAAAAAAGACTAATCATCAATCTTTGACCTATGTATATATCTATAATCAGAGTACTAAATAAGGACCACTTTCCATACAAATCTGAAATAAAAATAAAATTGAAAAGTAAAGGCACCAAGGAACTGAATAGCTATCAATTTAATAGAAATAAAGAATATACAATTTTTGAATGTCCATGCAACATTTACAAAATTCAAATATATAATTGGACACAAACAAAGTCATTTCTTTAAAGTTTATTTAGAGAGAGAGAGAGCACAAGCTAGGGAGGAACAGAGAGAGAAGGGGAAAGAGAGAGAGAGAGAGAGAGAGAATCCAAAGCAGGTCCACACTGTGAGTGCAGAGCCCAGTGCAGGGCTCAAACTCACAAACCATGAGATAATGACCTGAGCTGAAACCAAGAGTTGGACACTTAACCAATTGAGCCACCCAGGCTCCCCGGACATAAATGAAATCTTAAACTATCTTAAAGTAAAGAGGAAATGGTCTAATCAAACATGTTAGATTTAAAAAATATTTTCTTAGAAATTAAAAATCATAGCTCTAGATTATACTTAGATAAAAGAGAAAAACAAAGGGAATTGAAAGAGAAAACTTTAGCCAAAACTTGAGGAGCACAGCAAAAGCTAGACTCAAAGAAAACATAAAATGATAAATGATTTTATTGCGAAAAAAAAAAAGAAAGAAAAGGACCAAAAAGGAATAACCAAAAAAAAAAAAAAAAAAAAATCAGAGGGGAAAAATTGGCAGTGAATATGAGAGAGATAATCATAGAAGAGCTAACTTCGTGATCAAGAACATGAAAATATGCTCAAATTCACTGATAGGCTGTGAAATTTAAAGCAACAATATCTCTTTAGACCTCTGAGACTGGAAAGAATTATATACTTTGGTTGGGACCCATTACCAACCAGTAAGGTTACAAGAAAAGGCATACTCTCACACATTGCTGTTAAAATGCAAATTGTTAGACTTCTTTAGAAAATAATCTGGCATTCTTCATTAAAATTAAAAAGAATATACAGCAATCACACTCCTGAGAAATCAATCCTACAAAATAAAGGCATCAATATATAAGGACATAAAAACAAAAATATTTATTTAGCATTATTTCCAGGACAAACATAAATAAATAAATACACAGAGAGATGAGATGATAGATGATAGCTGATGATAGACAGATGATAGATAGATAAAAATCCTGAGAGAGGGGAAATTGTATTGGTTTTCTATTGTTAGGTAACAAATTGCCACAAATTAAGTGACTTGAAACAACACACATTTTATTTTCTCATAGTTTTGATGGGTCAGACTCGAGGCATAGTTTAGCTGGGTCTTCTGCTTAGGGTCTTAGGAGTTTGCAATCAAGGTATCACCCAAGCTGCATTCTCATCTGGTGAGTTGACCAGGGAAGAATCCACTTCCAATCTCACTCAGTTTGTTGGCCAAATTCATTTTCTTGTGACTATAGGGCTGAAGTCTCTGGTTTCTTGCTGGTTCTTGGGTAGATGCTGCCTTCATCTCTCAAATGTCACCTGGTCACTTGTAGTAGACCCATAGCTCTTTGCCAGATGGGCCCCCTCAACATAGCCACTTCATCAAGCCAGTGAAGAGAGTCTCTACAATGAATCTGCCAGTGAATCAGAGTCTTATATAATGTAACATAATCACAGAAATGACATCCCATCACCTTCGCCATATTCTGTTGGTTGGAAGCAAGTCAGAGGTCCTGCACACAGGCTACAAAGGTGTGAACACCAAGAATGGCCATCATGGAAGTCCTATTCCTTAGAATCTGTACCTCCACAAAAGTTAAATCTCATCAGTTCAAGAAGGTTAGGTAAATCGTCATGTGTTCATACCACTGAATATCATTCAGTCATTATAAAGAATAAGTTTATATCACTTGATCTGACAGGATTTCCAAATGCATTGTTGCGCGAGAAAAGCAAATGCAGCAAAGTTGAATAATATGATCCTAAATTTATAAAACAATTAATCCCTCCCACTCATGGACTCCTAAGGCAGCTCTTCTTTAGAAGAAACAATGGCAGCTTTTCTTAAGGTGTCAGCTAAAGGATAAACAGATGTGAGGACAGGGAAAAATTGCCCTTAGGAATCTGATTTCAGCCACCGTTGCAGGAAACCTGCTCACAGAGAGGTGGATTTTTCTCCTTATTTATGGTAAATGCATGTTGTCAAACTAACATATTGATAAGCAATTTCTTCCAGTTCAGTTTAAATTTATATCTTACGGTGTCCAGACCACTGGCATACACTAGCATTCTACTAAGACTTAAAACAACATTGCCTCGGGGCGCCTGGGTGGCTCAGTTGGTTAAGCATCTGATTTCTGTTCAAGTCATGATCTCACGGTTCGTGAGTTCGAGCCCTGCATTGGACTCTCTGCTGACAGCTCAGAGCCTGGAACCTGCTTCCTGCTTCCAATTCTGTGTCTCCCACTCTTTCTGTCCCTCTCTCATTTGAGCTCTGTCCCTCTCTCTCTCAAAAATAAATAAGCATTAAAAAAAAATAAAAATAAATAAATAAATAAAACATTGCCTCCTTCTAACTTTTTTCCTTCAAATATCATGGAATCCCTGTTATGAACTTTGGTGACAGTGTCACAGATCTTCATTAGACTAAACACTATGTTCTGGAAACATTATTGTGCTTAGAATTATAGTTCTAGTAGCTCAAAATTTTGCCTCTGTTTTAAACCTCATAAATAAAACACAAGCGATATGTTATGGGCTACGGGATTGGTCTTATAATGTCAAGTGTGTAATCATTTTTTGAACTTTAAAAATGAAGCCTAGGACCACATATCTGACAAAAGATTCATACCCGGAAAAAACAGCAAACTCTCAAAACTCAACAGGAAGAAAAGAAATAATCCAATTAGAAAACAGGCAAAATACAAGAAGAGACATTATACTGAAGAGGATATAAGCATATGAGAAGATGATCCACACCAGTAGCCTTTAGAAAAATACAAAACACAACTCCATTGTATTATTACTGCACATTTATGAGAATGACTAAAATAAAATGGTAGTGACAACACCAAATGCTGGTAAGGATGTAGAGAAAATGTATCATTCTTGGTATACTTCCCTGGTGGAAACGTAAAATGGTGCAGCCACTCTGGAAAATAGTTTGGCAGTTTGTAAAAAAAACTAAATGTATGCATACTTACCGTATCACCCAGCACTACCACTTCTGGGTATTTATTCTAGAGAAATGAAGAAGTTTGTCAACACAAGCATGTGCATACAAGTGTTCGTAGAAGCCTTATTTGTAATATCTCCAAACTGGAAACAATTCAAATGTCCCTTAAGGGGGCATGACTGAACAAACTGTATACATCCATACCATGGAAAACTACTCAACAATAAAAAGGAATGAAGTCTTGATACACACAACACCTTGAATGGATCTCAAGAGTATTGTGCTGAGTGAAAAAACTCCCAATCTCAAGAGGTCACCTGCTCTCCGATTCCATAGATTATAACATTCTTTAAATGACAAAATCATAGAGATGTAAAACAGTTTACTGGTTGCCAGGGATCAGAGGTGATACAGGGTGGAGGGTGTGGGTATGGCTATAAAGGGGTAGCACAAGGGAATTTTGTGATGATGGAGCAGAGCAGTCCTATATTTTGATTGAGATGGTTACACAAATCTATACATATGACAAAAGCTCACAGACTACATATACATACGTACACATACACACACACACACAAGTGCATGTAAAACTGGTAAAATCTGAATAACACCTGTGGGTTGTACCAATGTCAAGGTTTCCCGGGTTTGATACAATACTATCGTCATGTAAAATGTTATCACTGGGGAAAACTAGGTAAAGGGTACACAGGACCTTTCCATAATTACTTCTTATAACAACATGTGAACCTACAATCATGTCAAATAAAAAGATGTAAACATTGAGGCTCAAGAGAGGATTTGGGCTTGCAGAACCTTACTCATCCCAATACAAGGCAGCTCAAACTGCAGCTGATGAAAGGGATCCAATCCTATCTAGACACTGAGCAGAAGGACAAACTGGGTGACATAATCTTTGAAAGTCGATTCCTTTCAATTGTAACTTGGAAATTGTGGACCTTAATATGTCAGAGAAAAGCAGGGAAATTTTGGTATTTCTTTGACACAGGAATTGTATAAAGGGGGAAAAAACCACATTTGAAGACATTTTTATATTGCCATTATAATGTTATTGGAGTACCACTGTGCTGCCACTCCATCACCCTGAATAGCTTTCGGGGAGTTATGTTGGTCACAAGGCTTGACATAATTTGGGATGGGGATAAGGACAGGGAATGTCTAAATCTTAGATGACAACAAAGTTTTACAACTGATTTAACTGATGTGCACTTCTGATCCACTGCGTGTCTACACTGCCCACCAGTGGTCTCTGAAGACAGAGTAAGGAACAATGGTGATATTAGGGTAGGAGTTCATGAAGGTAAAAGCAGGATAAATTCATGATCTCCTCCCCACTGAGGGAGACAGTCACACCCTGGGTAACCACACTGGATTGAGATGGAAATGGATTGAGAAAACAAAAAGCTTGGGGGGAGTGTTCGAGATAGTGCCTATCTCCTACTTTTTACAACTCTATACGGGACAGCAAACTCTACTCTGGTGAAAATAGTATCTGATCCCTCTCAGACTCTCCACCATTGGATAACTGGCTTATCTGATCAGTGGCTTTGGTGAAGAAGTGTGGCTCAGCCCCTTTCTCTTACAGAGTAGTCCGACCTCCGGACACACGTCTTTCTGCCAAACTCTGTTGTGAACTAATTGGGACAGGTTTTTGTCCTTCAGACCAAAGCCTGCAATCTTAGATAGGTGAGTTCAATTCCATGGGATGCTGTAGGGAGTGATGTTGAATCAGAATTTGTGTAACTTGTTATCACCCTAGGTCAAGTCAAATAGTCTAAATTAGCCTTAGCGAAAGGAAAAGTAACACTCTGATTACGATTTCTGATTCCTCTGTAATCATTCATGAACTGGGAAGAAAAGAGGCATACAATGTGTTGGCTACTTTCAAATCTAATATATGTCACCTACCATAACAATGCAAGACATACCATTCATCCACTGTCTTGATGGCTGGCAAAATCTTCTGTTTATGTAACCCCAGAATATAAACTGCGCCAGCACAAAGGAATAACTGTGTCAAATTTTGTTAAATAACCTCATCAATTCCATGATGAACTGTCAGCACTCACATCAAAGTACCATTCTTCATATTAAAAGTATATAACAAAAGAAATTCCCCCAAGGAAACTCAGGTCCTGATTCCTCAAAGCAACTAAACATATAATATTTGGATCAGTAACAATTTAAAATGCTAATAAACATTTAGGATATCGAAATCAACATATACTGAAAAGAATGTTGATACATGTCTACAGTCGGTTAAGTTCCAAGATCTTTCTCCTCTCTTTATGAAATATAGAAAATACCACACTTTTATCCATTTCTTTTTACCTAGATATCTAAATAGAAAAGCACTAAGATACTAAAATAAAATGTTAAAGCTTGCAACCTAAATTTAACAAAGGATCTAGTTACTTTAAATACCTGGAAGGTGTCATTTAACCAAAGAGACTTACATGTGATCTAAAAACAGCTGAGGCAAACAGTGACATGTCAGAATCAGAATTACTTAAAAAGAAGAGTCTATGTCATTTTTAATTCCTTCTCTAAAACCTGCTCAAGTTCTCTACCCATTTTTCTCTGGAAAAAAAATAGTGTTTTTCTTATCAGCTTGTGGCATTTCTTTATTTGGTCAGGATAGAAGCCATTTGGCATCTCTATTGCAATTATTCTCCCAGCTTCTCACTTTTCCTTTGATTTTATTTATAATGTGTTTAAACATATGCTATTGTTTTCACTGTTATATAGTTATATCAATCAGCCTTTTCCATTGTTAGCTCTTTTGTTGCTTTAATGTTTAGAAAATCACTTTCTGTCCAGATATTTAATAAACATGCACTTGTGTCTTCTTCCAAGTTTTTTATAGTTACAAAAAAAAACTGCAAACATTCCTTAGAGACAAAGAAAGACATGACTAATGAAAAAGCTTAACATGCTTTTGTATGGGAAAAGTACTGTAAAGAATTGAACAATTCTAAAGGTGCCAGTTCTTTCCAAAACACAGTTTATACAATCCTGGGTAAAACATTAAGGATTTGTAGGCTAATCTAGACAGGAAAGAATAGGTACATTATATTTTTATTTTTTCAGATGACATCAAACATACCTAAAAGTTACATCAGTTGAAATAAAGAGTAGTAATGTCAAGAAATAGAGTAGAATGATGATAAATGGATAGATAGATAGATAGATAGATAGATAGATAGATAGATAGATGATAGATAGAGTGGGAAAGATCAAGATTACTGGAATAGAACAGATGGCACAAAAACAGACCTTAAAATAAAGATGTTAACATATGAAAAAGAATACATCACAAATCAGTAGGAGAAGGAATGGATTTGATCACTCAAATCATACATTTGATCTATGTACCACAGCCCCACTGGGTTCTGGGAAGAGAAGAAAGGCAAAGTCCTGCTCCTATGGAGTCTGTAGTTTGGTGACGAAGACAATCCTATAAAATAAGTGATTAAACCCATGGGAAAGGGGATGTGTGGGGCACTAGGGGAGAATTTTAAAGTATGAACAAATCTATAGTTAGCAATTTGGGAAGGTAACCGTGAGAAAGTGACTTACAAGCTGAGATCTGAAGCAGCAGCTAGGTAGAGAGTCATCCTGGCATAGAGAAGGGCATGGTGAACAGAAAGAAGTTCCCAGTGGCTAGAACACAGAAATTAATGAGAACCTGGCAAGAAATGAATCTGCAAAAGTAGGTAGAAGCCAGATCATCAAGACTCTGTGTGATATATTCGAGATTTGAACTTTATGTAAGGGTAATGAGAAGCTACTGATGAATTTTAAGTAGGCAAATGACTTGATCAGATTTGCCTTTTTAAAATGGATGAGAAGGGGAGAAGGTGGATGCCAAGAGTAGCAAGAAAGCTACCGGTGTCACTGTTCAAGTAATTCAGGTAAGAGATAATTGCGGCTTGAAGTGTTGATGATGAGGATGGAGAAAATGAAAATATCTGAGAAATATTTAGAGGGATTTGATAGAACTTGATGATATATTGGATGTGTGAGGAGGTGGAGAAGGTCAAAGATAATTATTTAATAAATAATATTTAGGACAATGGACTAGCTTGAGGTGGAGGGGTGGATAGAGTGTTTTATTGGATCCTTACTTCAAAACAGATATCAAAGTAACCTAAAAATAGGAAAAGGAGTCAAATTTTTAAAAAGATGAAGCCAGTGAATTCCTTTAAGAAATCAACGATGTCTGGATTGTGCCCCCATCTGACTATATTCCTACCTATTCCACCATACCTACACCCCAGTCCCTGGGTAGCATGGTGTGAAATACCCATCCACCTTGTACTCAATGCCCTTACCTGTGCTTGTTTTTTAGTTCATATTTATCTTTTCAAAGGGGCCACTCTCCCTTTACATCCCATCTCTATCTACTAAAATCCTACTGATTCTTCAAACTCCACATGAAACGCCACCTTCTCCACAAAATCTTTCCTGGCTCTCCAATACAAATAATTTTTATTTTGCTGCTATGCCATTTTCCCTATATACTTTGTATAATAATTCTTAAATTCTCTCATTCCATGGTTGTTATATATGTCGGTCACTCCTAAAGATTCATAATCACCTCGAAAGCAACACATTTTTATTACCTGCAACCCAGCCATGTCCATTATAGCCCCCACTATACCCGGTGCAAAGTGCTTAGAATATATAAAAGTACATATGCTTTTATCAATGAATTCAATAATAAAGGCACTAATTTAATTTTGAATAAGTGTCTCTAGGTAAAAGCAGACATTCGCCACTTAACTAATTCATGAAAAGTTCAAGTTTTCTAAATCTTATCATCCCGTGAACTATTGGCTGCCTCAGGTTACATTCGGTTCGCTTTATATTCACTTCAACTTAAAATAAATTATCACTCCTCTTCAGTTCTTGTCCTGTGTGTCCTCAAGCCTCCACGAGTCTGCTCTTCCCCTTCTCTTTTCAGATGTGAAGAGGTGGGCTCCCAGTTATTATGAATTCAGTACTGCAAGGCTACGCTGCTTGAATAAATGGTACACTGTCGGTTTCTAACACAGCCCAGACCTCTCTATGAGCTTTAATTTTTATTCCTTAGCCTCTCTCTCTTCCTCTCTCTCTCCCTCTCTCTCTGTCTCTCTCTCTTTAGTTTTTACATTTTTATTCGAAATAACTTCAGACACATGGATTATACAAAGAATTTCTATGTATCCTTCCCCAGATCCCCCAAATGTTAATATTTCACCACAATTGCCTTGTCGTTTTCCCAGCCCACCCCCAAACATGTGTGAGCAAGTTGCAGTCACGATGCCCTTTATCTCTAAGTACTTTAGCGACTCCAGGTGTTTAAAATGCTACTTTGCCGAGACGGACGTTGTTCTGCCTGCCCTGGGTCATCTATTCTCATGGGAGGCTACCACGTCGCCTTCACTACAATAGCAAGGCCACTCAGGTGCTGCTGTCTTAGCCATCACTTCATCCCTTTAGGGCACCTGGGAAACATTTAGCTCTTCCCACTGCACTGAGGATTGTGAGATATCCAGTGGGAACGTGTCAGGTAGCTCCGTGCCACATTTGAGCCCAGAGACAATAGTGTGCTATCCTCCTCCTTGCTGGGACACAAAGAACTGTGAAATCCTCTTAGCTCTGTACGCCTGGACACCACACCGCCATTGCTGTTCCACAGTTGGGAAAACAAAAAGATAATCTTGCTGTCTGCATGACCCCCTTCCCTCCACCCCTTGTGCCCCACCCCATTTTCCCATACCCCACCAAGGTCTAGAGCCTCCCTACTCTCAGCTCCCCCAAAACTACCTGACAGACTCAGGTTCAGGCCAGGAGAATATGGTAGAGGCCCTTCCTCAGGAAGCCTCAACATCTAGCTTTTTTGCTTACCTTGTGCCTTTCTCCCCTCTCTCATAAGGACTGTCTTCTAGTTTGAGACATAAAGAACCGGCTTTCCCTGGATTATCAGTAATTCTATATTCTGTGTCCCCATCTGCACCCCCCAGGACAAAGGTTTTGGAAATACAAAAGGTTAAGATTTTATTTCCTTATTTTCATGTTTTGTTATATCTTCCCTTCCTTGAAGCAGTGAAAGCAGAAGCTTGTATGCTCAGAAAGGTAAAAGAAAGGAAAGTAGTTCATTATTAGCTCAAAGCACTATCACTCCATCCATATGGTAGGGTACATGAAGTCCTCAGAATAGCAAAATGTACAAAATGGTGCATAAACCATTGCTACATCAGCCTCCACATCAGCTTCTTGTACATACTAACAAAGTAGAATCACCATCCCCAATGGGAGCTATGACTCTATCTCTAATAATTTCTTGAAGACTGTGTGATTCTTTGGGCCAGCAACATCGCATGTTTACTTACTTTATTGGTAACGGTCTGTCAGCACTGTACTCACTTTTAGAGTTGTGTGTTGACACTGTGGCAGATCTCTAAAGAAGGATTCGGAAAGTCCCCCAAGCCCTATTTTCACTACAGACACTGAGAACAATGTACAAAGTGAAATCCAAGTATCGTCTTACCCATCTTGTAACCTATTCATGGCTTTAAGGAGATGTGATGGGTGT